>NW_027330641.1:477262-585997 GCF_022965805.1 Primulina eburnea
TAGATTCTCTAAGATGGCACATTTTATAGCTTGTTATAAAACCGATGATGCTTCAACATGCGGATTTTTTCTTAGAGAAGTCGTTAGGTTGCATGGCATGCCTAGGACTATTGTTTCTGGTCGCGATGTTAAATTTTTGAGTTACTTTTGGAATACTTTATGGGCTAAACTTGGCACAAAATTGTTGTTTTCTACTACTTGTCAACCTCAAACGGATGGACAAACTGAAGTTGTCAATAGAACTTTGATAACACTTTTGCGTGCTATTCTTAAAAGAACTTGGATGACATTTATATGGACTTTATTTTGGGGTTGCCGAGGACTAAGAAGGGGAGGGATTCTATTTTTGTTGTTGTGGATAGATTCTCTAAGATGGCACATTTTATAGCTTGTTATAAAACCGATGATGCTTCAAACATTGCGGTCGTTAGAGAAGTCGTTAGGTTGCATGGCATGCCTAGGACTATTGTTTTCTGGTCGCGATGTTAAATTTTTGAGTTACTTTTGGAATACTTTATGGGCTAAACTTGGCACAAAATTGTTGTTTTCTACTACTTGTCATCCTCAAACGGATGGACAAACTGAAGTTGTCAATAGAACTTTGAGAACACTTTGCGTTCTATTCTTAAAAAGAACTTGGATTGACATTTCTATGACTTTATTTTGGGGTTGCCTAGGACTAAGAAGGGGAGGGATTCTATTTTTGTTGTTGTGGATAGATTCTCTAAGATGGCACATTTTATAGCTTGTCATAAAACCGATGATGCTTCAAACATTGCGGATTTGTTCTTTAGAGAAGTCGCTAGGTTGCATTGAATGCCTAGGACTATTGTTTCTGGTCGCGATGTTAAATTCTTGAGTTACTTTTGGAATACTTTATGGGCTAAACTTGGCACAAAATTGTTGTTTTCTACTACTTGTCATCTTCGAACGGATGGACAAACTGAAGTTGTCAATAGAACTTTGGAACACTTTTGCGTGCTATTCTTAAAAAGAACTTGGATTGACATTTCTATGGACTTTATTTTGGGGTTGCCTAGGACTAAGAAGGGGAGGGATTCTATTTTTGTTGTTGTGGATAGATTCTCCAAGATGGCAAATTTTATAGCTTGTTATAAAACCGATGATGCTTCAAACATTGCAGATTTTTTCTTTAGAGAAGTCGTTAGGTTGCATGGCATGCCTAGGACTATTGTTTCTGGTCGCGATGTTAAATTTTTGAGTTACTTTTGGAATACTTTGTGGGCTAAACTTGGCACAAAATTGTTGTTTTCTACTACTTGTCATCTTCAAACGGATGGACAAACTGAAGTTGTCAATAGAACTTTAGGAAAACTTTTGCGTGCTATTCTTAAAAAGAACTTTGATTGACATTTCTATGGACTTTATTTTGGGGTTGCCTAGGACTAAGAAGGGGATGGATTCTATTTTTGTTGTTGTGGATAGATTCTCTAAGATGGCACATTTTATAGCTTGTTATAAAACGATGATGCTTCAAACATTGCGGATTTTTTCTTTAGAGAAGTCGTTAGGTTGCATGGCATGCCTAGGACTATTGTTTCTGGTCGCGATGTTAAATTTTTGAGTTACTTTTGGAATACTTTATGGGCTAAACATGGCACAAAATTGTTGTTTTCTACTACTTGTCATCTTCAAACGGATAGACAAACTGAAGTTGTCAATAGAACTTTGGGAACACTTTTGTGTGCTATTCTTAAAAAGAACTTGGATTGACATTTCTATGGACTTTATTTTGGGGTTGCCTAGGACTAAGAAGGGGAGGGATTCTATTTTTGTTGTTGTGGATAGATTATCTAAGATGGCACATTTTATAGCTTGTCATAAAACCGATGATACTTCAAACATTGCGGATTGTTCTTTAAAGAAGTCGCTAGGTTGCATTAAATGCCTAGGACTATTGTTTCTCGTCGCGATGTTAAATTTTTGAGTTACTTTTGGAATACTTTATGGGCTAAACTTGGCACAAAATTGTTGTTTTCTACTACTTGTCATCTTCAAACGGATGGACAAACTGAAGTTGTCAATAGAACTTTGGGAACACTTTTGCGTGCTATTCTTAAAAGAACTTGGATTGACATTTCTATGGACTTTATTTTGGGGTTGCCTAGGACTAAGAAGGGGAGGGATTCTATTTTTGTTGTTGTGGATAGATTCTCCAAGATGGCAAATTTTATAGCTTGTTATAAAACCGATGATGCTTCAAACATTGCAGATTTTTTCTTTAGAGAAGTCGTTAGGTTGCATGGCATGCCTAGGACTATTGTTTCTGGTCGCGATGTTAAATTTTTGAGTTACTTTTGGAATACTTTGTGGGTTAAACTTGGCACAAAATTGTTGTTTTCTACTACTTGTCATCCTCAAACGGATGGACAAACTGAAGTTGTCAATAGAACTTTGGGAAAACTTTTGCGTGCTATTCTTAAAAAGAACTTGGATTGACATTTCTATGGACTTTATTTTGGGGTTGCCTAGGACTAAGAAGGGGATGAATTCTATTTTCGTTGTTGTGGATAGATTCTCTAAGATGGCACATTTTATAGCTTGTTATAAAACCGATGATGCTTCAAACATTGCGGATTTTTTCTTTAGAGAAGTCGTTAGGTTGCATGGCATGCCTAGGACTATTGTTTCTGGTCGCGATGTTAAATTTTTGAGTTACTTTTGGAATACTTTATGGGCTAAACTTGGCCCAAAATTGTTGTTTTCTACTACTTGTCATCTTCAAACGGATGGACAAACTGAAGTTGTCAATAGAACTTTGGGAACACTTTTGCGTGCTATTCTTAAAAAGAACTTGGATTGACATTTCTATGGACTTTATTTTGGGGTTGCCTAGGACTAAGAAGGGGAGGGATTCTATTTTTGTTGTTGTGGATAGATTCTCTAAGATGGCACATTTTATAGCTTGTTATAAAACCGATGATGCTTCAAACATTGCGGTCGTTAGAGAAGTCGTTAGGTTGCATGGCATGCCTAGGACTATTGTTTCTGGTCGCGATGTTAAATTTTTGAGTTACTTTTGGAATACTTTATGGGCTAAACTTGGCCCAAATTTGTTGTTTTCTACTACTTGTCATCCTCAAACGGATGGACAAACTGAAGTTGTCAATAGAACTTGGAGAACACTTTTGCGTTCTATTCTTAAAAAGAACTTGGATTGACATTTCTATTGACTTTATTTTGGGGTTGCCTAGGACTAAGAAGGGGAGGGATTCTATTTTTGTTGTTGTGGATAGATTCTCTAAGATGGCACATTTTATAGCTTGTCATAAAACCGATGATGCTTCAAACATTGCGGATTTGTTCTTTAGAGAAGTCGCTAGGTTGCATTGAATGCCTAGGACTATTGTTTCTGGTCGCGATGTTAAATTCTTGAGTTACTTTTGGAATACTTTATAGGCTAAACTTGGCAAAAATTGTTGTTTTCTACTACTTCTCATCTTCAAACGGATGGACAAACTGAAGTTGTCAATAGAACTTTGAGAACACTTTTGCGTGCTATTCTTAAAAAGAACTTGGATTGACATTTCTATGGACATTATTTTGGGGTTGCCTAGGACTAAGATGGGGATGGATTCTATTTTTGTTGTTGTGGATAGATTCTCTAAGATGGCACATTTTATAGCTTGTTATAAAACCGATGATGCTTCAAACATTGCGGATTTGTTCTTTAGAGAAGTCGCTAGGTTGCATTGAATGCCTAGGACTATTGTTTCTGGTCGCGATGTTAAATTCTTGAGTTACTTTTGGAATACTTTATGGGCTAAACTTGGCACAAAATTGTTGTTTTCTACTACTTGTCATCCTCAAACGGATGGACAAACTGAAGTTGTCAATAGAACTTTGGGAACACTTTTGCGTGCTATTATTAAAAAGAACTTGGATTGACATTTCTATGGACTTTATTTTGGGGTTGCCTAGGACTAAGAAGGGGAGGGATTCTATTTTTGTTGTTGTGGATAGATTCTCTAAGATGGCACATTTTATAGCTTGTCATAAAACCGATGATGCTTCAAACATTGCGGATTTGTTCTTTAGAGAAGTCGCTAGGTTGCATTGAATGCCTAGGACTATTGTTTCTGGTCGCAATGTTAAATTCTTGAGTTACTTTTGGAATACTTTATGGGCTAAACTTGGCAAAAAATTGTTGTTTTCTACTACTTCTCATCTTCAAACGGATGGACAAACTGAAGTTTTCAATAGAACTTTGGGAACACTTTTGCGTGCTATTCTTAAAAAGAACTTGGATTGACATTTCTATGGACTTTATTTTGGGGTTGCCTAGGACTAAGATGGGGATGGATTCTATTTTTGTTGTTGTGGATAGATTCTCTAAGATGGCACATTTTATAGCTTGTTATAAAACCGATGATGCTTCAAACATTGCGGATTTGTTCTTTAGAGAAGTCGCTAGGTTGCATTGAATGCCTAGGACTATTGTTTCTGGTCGCGATGTTAAATTCTTGAGTTACTTTTGGAATACTTTATGGGCTAAACTTGGCAAAAAATGTTGTTTTCTACTACTTCTCATCTTCAAACGGATGGACAAACTGAAGTTGTCAATAGAACTTTGGGAACACTTTTGCGTGCTATTCTTAAAAAGAACTTGGATTGACATTTCTATGGACTTTATTTTGGGGTTGTCTAGGACTAAGAAGGGGAGTGATTTTATTTTCGTTGTTGTGGATAGATTCTCTAAGATGGCACATTTTATAGCTTGTTATAAAACCGATGATGCTTCAAACATTGCGGATTTGTTCTTTAGAGAAGTCGCTAGGTTGCATTGAATGCCTAGGTGATGTGAACGTGGCCGGGCATGGTGTTCAAATTATTGATAAGCAAGGGAGAAGGGCTCGTGATGCATGGGAGCACGTTGGAAAGCCGAAGGAACATTATTCAAGCATTATTTTGAAGAACCGAGGCTGCACGGACCCAAGCACGGACCCGTACACGGGGTCCGTGTCCATTACACTTGAGGAAGAGAAATCCCGAGCCTACACGGACCCGAGCACGGACCTGTACACGGGGTCCGTGTCTACTACTTTCGAGCCATGAAAATTACAGTGCCTACACGGACCCCCTTCCGGACCTCTACACGGGGTCCGTGCCCTTTAGTTTTGACGGAGAGTTATTTTCCTAAATAAGAGTTTTATTTATTTTGGTAACTAGATTTCATATCTTTTTGATTTGTAGTCAATATATAGACGAATTTTATTGATTGTAAAAACAATTGATTATTATTCATCTTTTATGATATTGAGAATTCTCTCAACACAAGCTTAAGTTTCGTTATAACTTTTGCGTTGTATCAAATCAAACTTATCAAAAGATTAATCTTTTGTGGCGTTTGTCGATCGATTTTCACGAGGGTTGCCAAGGGCGGGTTCTATGGAGGATCTCTTGAAACGCGATTGTTTCTCTCGTGTTTATTTGTTGCTAAACTCTTGCTAGTTTAGAGGTGAATATCACACATATCCATTACTTGTTTCAAAGATCGGGAAAACACACGAGTCTTGTTATCGTAATTGAATAGAGGGTGCGATTATTTAATCGTGTTTGCTATTTATTCGTATCGAGATTCACGTCACTAGGACTATTGTTTCTGGTCGCGATGTTAAATTCTTGAGTTACTTTTGGAATACTTTATGGGCTAAACTTGGCACAAAATTGTTGTTTTCTACTACTTGTCATCCTCAAACAGATGGACAAACTGAAGTTGTCAATAGAACTTTGGGAACACTTTTGCGTGCTATTCTTAAAAAGAACTTGGATTGACATTTCTATGGACTTTATTTTGGGGTTGCCTAGGACTAAGAAGGGGAGGGATTCTATTTTTGTTGTTGTGGATAGATTCTCCAAGATGGCAAATTTTATAGCTTGTTATAAAACCGATGATGCTTCAAACATTGCAGATTTTTTCTTTAGAGAAGTCGTTAGGTTGCATGGCATGCCTAGGACTATTGTTTCTGGTCGCGATGTTAAATTTTTGAGTTACTTTTGGAATACTTTGTGGGTTAAACTTGGCACAAAATTGTTGTTTTCTACTACTTGTCATCCTCAAACGGATGGACAAACTGAAGTTGTCAATAGAACTTTGGGAAAACTTTTGCGTGCTATTCTTAAAAAGAACTTGGATTGACATTTCTATGGACTTTATTTTGGGGTTGCCTAGGACTAAGAAGGGGATGGATTCTATTTTTGTTGTTGTGGATAGATTATCTAAGATGGCACATTTTATAGCTTGTTATAAAACCGATGATTCTTCAAACATTGCGGATTTTTTCTTTAGAGAAGTCGTTAGGTTGCATGGCATGCCTAGGACTATTGTTTCTGGTCGCGATGTTAAATTTTTGAGTTACTTTTGGAATACTTTATGGGCTAAACTTGGCACAAAATTGTTGTTTTCTACTACTTGTCATCTTCAAACGGATGGACAAACTGAAGTTGTCAATAGAACTTTGGGAACACTTTTGCGTGCTATTCTTAAAAAGAACTTGGATTGACATTTCTATGGACTTTATTTTGGGGTTGCCTAGGACTAAGAAGGGGAGGGATTCTATTTTTGTTGTTGTGGATAGATTCTCTAAGATGGCACATTTTATAGCTTGTTATAAAACCGATGATGCTTCAAACATTGCGGTCGTTAGAGAAGTCGTTAGGTTGCATGGCATGCCTATGACTATTGTTTCTGGTCGCGATGTTAAATTTTTGAGTTACTTTTGGAATACTTTATGGGCTAAACTTGGCCCAAAATTGTTGTTTTCTACTACTTGTCATCCTCAAACGGATGGACAAACTGAAGTTGTCAATAGAACTTGGAGAACACTTTTGCGTTCTATTCTTAAAAAGAACTTGGATTGACATTTCTATTGACTTTATTTTGGGGTTGCCTAGGACTAAGAAGGGGAGGGATTCTATTTTTGTTGTTGTGGATAGATTCTCTAAGATGGCACATTTTATAGCTTGTCATAAAACCGATGATGCTTCAAACATTGCGGATTTGTTCTTTAGAGAAGTCGCTAGGTTGCATTGAATGCCTAGGACTATTGTTTCTGGTCGCGATGTTAAATTCTTGAGTTACTTTTGGAATACTTTATGGGCTAAACTTGGCAAAAAATTGTTGTTTTCTACTACTTCTCATCTTCAAACGGATGGACAAACTGAAGTTGTCAATAGAACTTTGGGAACACTTTTGCGTGCTATTCTTAAAAAGAACTTGGATTGAAATTTTGATGGACTTTATTTTGGGGTTGCCGAGGACTAAGAAGGAGAGTGATTTTATTTTTGTTGTTGTGGATAGATTCTCTAAGATGACACATTTTATAGCTTGTCATAAAATCGATGATGCTTCAAACATTGCGGATTTGTTCTTTAGAGAAGTCGCTAGGTTGCATGGAATGCCTAGGACTATTGTTTTTGGTCGCGATGTTAAATTCTTGAGTTACTTTTGGAATACTTTATGGGCTAAACTTGGCACAAAATTGTTGTTTTCTACTACTTGTCATCCTCAAACGGATGGACAAACTGAAGTTGTTAATAGAACTTTGGGAACACTTTTGCGTGCTATTCTTAAAAAGAACTTGGATTGACATTTCTATGGACTTTATTTTGGGGTTGCCTAGGACTAAGAAGGGGAGGGATTCTATTTTTGTTGTTGTGGATAGATTCTCTAAGATGGCACATTTTATAGCTTGTCATAAAACCGATGATACTTCAAACATTGCGGATTTGTTCTTCAGAGAAGTCGCTAGGTTGCATGGAATGCCTAGGACTATTGTTTCTGGTCGCGATGTTAAATTCTTGAGTTACTTTTGGAATACTTTATGGGCTAAACTTGGCACAAAATTGTTGTTTTCTACTACTTGTCATCCTCAAACGGATGGACAAACAGAAGTTGTCAATAGAAGTTTAGGAACACTTTTGCGTGCTATTCTTAAAAAGAACTTGGATTGACATTTCTATGGACTTTATTTTGGGGTTGCCTAGGACTAAGAAGGGGATGGATTCTATTTTTGTTGTTGTGGATAGATTCTCTAAGATGGCACATTTTATAGCTTGTTATAAAACCGATGATGCTTCAAACATTGCAGATTTTTTCTTTAGAGAAGTCGTTAGGTTGCATGGCATGCCTAGGACTATTGTTTCTGGTCGCGATGTTAAATTTTTGAGTTACTTTTGGAATACTTTATGGGCTAAACTTGGCACAAAATTGTTGTTTTCTACTACTTGTCATCCTCAAACGGATGGACAAACTGAAGTTGTCAATAGAACTTTGAGAACACTTTTGCGTGCTATTCTTAAAAAGAACTTGGATTAACATTTCTCTGGACTTTATTTTGGGGTTGCCTAGGACTAAGAAGGGGAGAGATTCTATTTTTGTTGTTGTGGATAGATTCTCTAAGATGGCACATTTTATAGCTTGTTATAAAACCGATGATGCTTCAAACATTGCGGTCTTTAGAGAAGTCGTTAGGTTGCATGGCATGCCTAGGACTATTGTTTCTGGTCGCGATGTTAAATTTTTGAGTTACTTTTGGAATACTTTATGGGCTAAACTTGGCCCAAAATTGTTGTTTTCTACTACTTGTCATCCTCAAACGGATGGACAAACTGAAGTTGTCAATAGAACTTTGAGAACACTTTTGCGTTCTATTCTTAAAAAGAACTTGGATTGACATTTCTATGGACTTTATTTTGGGTTGCCTAGGACTAAGAAGGGGAGGGATTCTATTTTTGTTGTTGTGGATAGATTCTCTAAGATGGCACATTTTATAGCTTGTCATAAAACCGATGATGCTTCAAACATTGCGGATTTGTTCTTTAGAGAAGTCGCTAGGTTGCATTGAATGCCTAGGACTATTGTTTCTGGTCGCGATGTTAAATTCTTGAGTTACTTTTGGAATACTTTATGGGCTAAACTTGGCACAAAATTGTTGTTTTCTACTACTTCTCATCTTCAAACGGATGGACAAACTGAAGTTGTCAATAGAACTTTGGGAACACTTTTGCATGCTATTCTTAAAAAGAACTTGGATTGACATTTCTATGGACTTTATTTTGGGGTTTCCTAGGACTAAGAAGGGGATGTATTCTATTTTTGTTGTTGTGGATTGATTCTCTAAGATGGCACATTTTATAGCTTGTCATAAAACCGATGATGCTTCAAACATTGCGGATTTGTTCTTTAGAGAAGTCGCTAGGTTGCATTGAATGCATAGGACTATTGTTTCTGGTCGCGATGTTAAATTCTTGAGTTACTTTTGGAATACTTTATGGGCTAAACTTGGCACAAAATTGTTGTTTTCTACTACTTGTCATCTTCAAACGGATGGACAAACTGAAGTTGTCAATAGAACTTTGGAAACACTTTTGCGTGCTATTCTTAAAAAGAACTTGGATTGACATTTCTATGGACTTTATTTTGGGGTTGCCTAGGACTAAGAAGGGGAGGGATTCTATTTTTGTTGTTGTGGATCGATTCGCTGTAATGCCCGAGATTTAATCATTATAATCAGACGTTGATTAATTGACATGATTGAGATTATATGAACTCAAATGAACCGATATGACAAGGCCGGGCGTCGTTGCACTTGTTAGCCAAGTATTTGGGCAGAAACTTCGGCGCTCGAGCGGTAGAAAAGCACCGCCCGAGCGCCAAGGTATCACAAGTTATTGCTCGGACAGAAGGTTCGGCGCCCGGGCGGTAGATTTCGACCGCCCGAGCGCCAAGGGTGCGACTTGAAATTTCCGGACAGTATGTTCGGCGCCCGAGCGGTACATTTCGACCGCTCGAGCGCCACCTAAGAATCATGAAATGTGCCACGTTTCATAAGGCATGCAAGGTAGGATATATATATATATATATGTTAATAAACGATAATCCTCAGCAAATTTGAATCCGACTTCGGTACTGTGTTCCTATCAACGCAGGCTACAACTGAACGTAAGTTTTGTTACGTTTAGACATGGTTTGACTGTATGATGTTGTCAGAACTGAATATGATTCAAATATGATGTTTCTGCTCTCGTAGACATTATAGAATTGAAGTCAGATTAAAGAACAAACTGTTTCTATAATTGTTATGATTTTTGGAAAGAGATTGACTGAGATTCTATATCAGAATTGTGTTAGTATTCAGAGTATGAATTATATTGACACAGATTATACGTTCTAGTATTATATTTGTGATGTTCAGATTGACGGGGTTATTCAGATCGTATTGTTATGCCGTCGAAACATCAGTTGAGTTAGATTGATCAGATTCAGATATGATTTCGATTAGATTGTGATATTATTGATATGAATCAGATTGTATCTTATTCAGATATTGAACAGATTATGTACTGAGTTGAGTATTGATCAGAACAGATTGTGTCTTGAGTTATTCACTGATACAGCGTATTCGATATTGTCATTTCAGATTTGATATGGACAGAGTTGAATACCAGACTTCGTCTTCGTCAGACAGGGACGACAAAGGTATAATTCATGTGATATTCGGGAAGCATAACTCAAATTAGATTAATTTGAGTTTCCCAATAAAATCACATACTAGATTATTGTTTATATTGTTACCTGATTATGCTTTGATTATAGAATTGTATTCAAGCAGGTAAGATAATTGTGATATTCAGTTATGAATATGATTATGCTTTGTTTACAGATTGTTATTCATTGCATTTAAGATAGGAAAGTCTTGACAGCCATTGTCAGACTTCTAGACGTTCGGTGTATCTCAGCTTAGGAGTAGCCATTACTCCTATTGCCAGCCGTCGATACAGCTCGGACCGAAGTCTAGGAATAAGACGTACAGTCGCCCCGAGTGGTTGGGTAGGTGACAGCCAGTGACGTCTTATTCACCCCGGGATCCCTAGAGTTATAGATTGAGTCGAGTCTAGATATGATTTGATTAGGACTGCATGCCTACATGGATGTGGCTCCTAGATCATGGGACCCATCGTTATTGCTTTCAGTTGTGCTAGCATGTTTTTATGATTTAGATTGTTTATATGCATGTTTATCTGATTTGAGTTGCATGCTTAATTTCATAGATTATGAGATATATTGTGTTTCTACATGACGGCATGTTTTATGAATTAGTTTAGTTATATACATGCTTACCATGTTTTATACTGGGATTTATTCTCACCGGAGTTATCCGGCTGTTGTCTTGTTTTGTATGTGTGCATGACAACAGGTGGGGCTGGATCAGGGTCGAGATGACGATGAGAGAAGACGAGTTAGCGTGGTGATTCCGGACTTGTAGCAGACTTGGTTTATTACTTGAATTTAGTGACTGAACCTTAGATTTAAGTTGTACAGTATTGTACCTTTATACTGAAATGTAGTTTTTATACAGACATGTATATTAATTAGATTCCATTACCTTCCGCATTTATATTTTAAAAAGAAAAATTTTTAGACCCTGTTTATCAGAACTGATAATTAAATCCCAACGATGATTAAGAAGATGATTAGCGTCCGGGTCCCCACATTCTCTAAGATGGCACATTTTATAGCTTGTTATAAAACCGATGATGCTTCAAACATTGCGGATTTTTTCTTTAGAGAAGTCGTTAGGTTGCATGGCATGCCTAGGACTATTGTTTCTGGTCGCGATGTTAAATTCTTGAGTTACTTTTGGAAGACTTTATGGGCTAAACTTGGCACAAAATTGTTGTTTTCTACTACTTGTCATCCTCAAACGGATGGACAAACTGAAGTTGTCAATAGAACTTTGGGAACACTTTTGCGTGCTATTCTTAAAAAGAACTTGGATTGACATTTCTATGGACTTTATTTTAGGGTTGCCTAGGACTAAGAAGGAGATGGATTATATTTTTGTTGTTGTAGATAGATTCTCTAAGATGGCACATTTTACAGCTTGTTATAAAACCGATGATGCTTCAAACATTGCAGATTTTTTCTTTAGAGAAGTCGAGGTTGCATGGCATGCCTAGGACTATTGTTTCTGGTCCCGATGTTAAATTTTTGAGTTACTTTTTGTAATGCCCGAGATTTAATCATTATAATCAGACGTTGATTAATTGACATGATTGAAATTATAAGAATTTAAACGAACCAATATGCCGAGACCGAGCGTCGTTGCATAATTAGCCAAGGATTTGGGCAGAACCTCCGGCGCTCGAGCGGTAGAAAACAACCGCCCGAGCGCCAATGTTTCGGTAATTCATCGTTCGGGCAGAAGGTTCGGCGCCCGGGCGGTAGATTTTGACCGCTCGAGCGCCAAGTGTGCGACTTGAAATTTCCGGACAGTATGTTCGGCGCCCGTGCGGTACATTTCGACCGCTCGAGCGCCACCCGGAAAGCATGCAATGTGCCACGCTTCAGTTTGCATGCATCGTTGATATATATATATATATATAGAGAGAGAGATAAACTCATTCTTCAGAAAAAAGAAACGAAGGAAAGGAAGCTCGAGAAATTCTCCAGAAAATCCTTTCGCCTTTTCTGAGAAATCCGCCCGTCTGATTTTGAATCCGACTTCAGTACTGTGTTCCTATCAACACAGGCTACAACTGGACGTAAGTTTATTACGTTTAGACATGGGTTGAATTTATGATGTTGTCAGAATTGAATAGGATTCATATATGATGTTCTTGTCATGTTAGACATCATAGAATCGAAGCCAGATTAAGAAACGGAGTGTTTAGATAATTGTTATGATTTTCAGAGTCGATTGGACTGAGATTTCATATCAGAATTGTATTATCGTTCAGAGTTTGAGTTGTATCGATATTGATTATGAATTCTGATATTATATCTGTGATGTTGAGATTGACGGGATTATCAAGATTGTAGTGTTATGCCGTCGAAACATCAGTTGATTTAGATTGATCAGATTCAGTTATGATTTAGATTTCATCGTGATATTCGTTGATATGAATCAGATTTTATCTTGTTCAGATATTGATCAGATTATGTACTGAGTTGAGTATTGATCAGAACAGATTGTGAATTGAATTATACATTGATACAGTATATTTGTTATTGTCATTTCAGATCGGATATGGACAGACTGGACTTCGAGACTTCGTCTTCCTCAGACGGGGAAGATAAAGGTATAATTCATGTGATATTCGGGAAGAACAACTCAATTGAGATCGCGTTGAGTTGCCCAATAAATCACATACTATACTCTTGTTTATGTTTATATGATTATGCAATGATTATAGATTGTTATTCATGCATGAAGATAGGGCAGTCTGGAGATCAGGCAGACTCTAGACGTTCGGCGATATCTCAGCTCTGGGGAAGATCACCGCCCCTTTGTAGATGTGGATACAGATCAGGCCGAAAGACGTACAGCACCTCGATTGGTAGGGTAGGTGACAGCCAGTGACGTCTTATTCACCCCGGGATCCCTAGAGTTTTAGTCGAGTCAAGTCTAGACATGATTTGATTAGGACTGCATGATTATATGGATGTGGCTTCCTAGATCATGGGACCCATCGTTATTGCTTTCAGTTGTGCTAGCATGTTTTATGATTTAGATTGTTTATATGCATGTTTATCTGATTTGAGTTGCATGCTTATTTGCTTTATTTCATAGAGTATGAAATGAAAGCGGACCGGTTACGGAGGCCGGAAACGCAACGGAAGCGAAAAATATAATTTTTAGAGCAAAAATTTCGGCCCCCTTAAAAGTTTTGTGTAATATTTGCAAAATCAACAAAACATTCATAGGATGTTTTAAAGAGGTTTACCTATCAACCCCTTAGAGTTGATGAATGGCACCAACCAAAGTGTAAACACTTTGGCTCTTGTATGGATGAAAGAAATCTACAAGCTCCTTCTTTTCCCCTTCAAGAATAAGGCCCACCACTTGGCTATGTAAATCCCCTTAAGTTTTGCACTAGAAAAACTTAAGGATTTATCAAAGAGAAGAATTTTTCTCCAAGAAAATGAAGAACAAAGGAAAGAAAATTTTTGAGAGAATTAGTCTCAAATTTTCGGCCAAGGTATGATAGTGAGGAGTGTGGGAGACTAGCCTAGGTATTGACAAAAGTTGTCTCTCAAAAGTTGCAAAAAGTTGCATGCCTAGTCTCCAACCCTTCACCTCCCCAAAGCATGCAAACCCTAGAATTACATGCATATAATATGGTTTTTAATCACATTAAAAACCATGGACTAAATTTTTAATTATCTCAAACACATTTGAGATAAATTAAATATTACTTGAATTTACTCAAGTCCTACTAGTTTAAATAATTATTTTAATTGAGCTCTACAAGACTCAATATTATTTAATTAATTCAACACTTGAATTAATTTAATTATTTTAGACTCTACTAGGTCCACTAGTGTTTAATTAATTCAACATTTGAATTAATTTAATTTAGTCCCCAATAAAGTTTATGAAAATCACAATTTTCAACTACATTATTTACTTGGCCAAATTTTAATCTTAGGAACACTTCCATAAATTAAAATTTATATTTCTCTCTTAGAAGTCATACTTCTATTTTTCTTTACGCTTATAAACACATTTATAAGCCGTTCAACACATTGAACTATTTTACTTCTCTTCGGGATTTACAAAGCAAGTACTTGTGTGGCCCTCAATGGTTCATTGATACAACTTGCCGTGGGTTCACATCTCAATGTGATTCGGACTAAACATGTCCTTATTCGAGCATACCCCAATTGCTCCATTCTTACTTATCAACTCCTTGATAGTAAGAACGTCAGAACTCAAGTCTGATAGTACCCAACCAATCACGTTAAACGCCTAGCAGCATCGCTTACGTGATTCCCTAGGTATCACATGATAGTGTCTGCAAGAACCATTCAATTATGGTTAGCGTACAGTACGGTCCCTTCAGCTCATATATCCCGACCGATTCGACAACTATTGGTTTATCGAGGGTTGTCAATGAATCGATACTATGTGTCATGTCGTGGTTGCATCGATGGTGTAATCTATGAAACCCCTTTCATAATTACCACCATACTCTGATCAGAGATTTCAACCCACACATACATGATAAACACATAGGATATCCATACCCGTAGGTAAGCGGTGAATCCCCGACTACAATGCATCGACTCCTATATGTTTCGCCGTAACACCCAACCTTGCCACCTAATGACCCCATAAGAGTCGGTAAACAAGTCAAAGTGAAACGCTAGCACATAGAGTCTCAATGTTGTCCCGGGTCATAAGGACTAATTCTGTACAACCATAAACCAGGACTTTTCCACTCGATAAGTGAGAACCACTTGGAAAGTCCTTTTATGGAGGGTTGTTCAGTGCACTCTACAAGGAGCACCTATCTGCATGCTCGGACATCACAATGTCCCCTACCAATGAAACATGGTACTCACATCGCAGATACTAGTCTCTAACTCGAGCGGCCTTTATCCTTCTTAGTGGCGGCTGAATCGACTAGGAACAGTTTAGAATATACAGTATTCCAAATATGAGTTTCATGATACTCATCATATGAGCATCTCATATTCTTTCTACTATTTGTATATTCAAAGACTTTATCTATGCAACTAGCATGGGTATAAAGATAAAGATGTGCCAAATTAATAAATTCAAATATTATTAAAATAAAGATCGTTTATACAAAGAGTTTCATCGTGAACAGTCGGCCAACACTTGGCTCGACGTGCACCTACTCTAACAATCTCCCACTTGCACTAGAGCCAACTACCTATATACTTTAGACCCATTGATCCGCGATGCTTCTCGAACGATGGTCCTGGTAAAGGCTTAGTTAGTGGATCAGCAACATTATCTGCGGAGCCGACTTTGTCGATCGACACTTCTCCTCGTTCCACGATCTCTCTGAGGATGTGGTACTTTCTCAATACATGTTTGGACTTCTGATGAGACCTCGGCTCCTTCGCCTGAGCTATGGCTCCCGTGTTGTCGCACATCACCGGGATAGGAGCAACTCCATTTGGAATGACGCCCAACTCTTGGACGAAATTCCTAATCCAAACAGCCTCCTTTGCTGCAGCCGATGCAGCAATGTATTCTGCCTCAGTGGTGGAATCCGCAGTACTGTCTTGCTTGGAACTCTTCCAAGAGACAGCACCACCATTGAGCATGAATATGAATCCGGAGGTTGACTTCGAGTCATCAACATCGCTTTGGAAGCTAGAGTCGGTATAGCCTTCCAATTTTAGTTCTCCACCCCCATAGACCAAGAACAACTTATTGGTCCTTCTCAAATACTTGAGGATGTCTTTCACAGCTTTCCAGTGTGGAAGACCAGGGTTGGATTGATATCTACTCACTACACTTAGTGCAAATGCCACGTCAGGACGTGTAGATATCATCCCATACATGATACTACCAATAGCCGAAGCATACGGAATTCGTGTCATCGCCGCTATCTCTGCATCAGTCTTGGGAGACATAGACTTGGATAGGGACACGCCATGACACATTGGTAGATGTCCTCTCTTGGACTCATCCATCGAGAACCGCTTCACGATGGTATCAATGTATGTGGACTGGGGGAGACCAAGCAATCTTTTTGATCTATCTCTATAGATCTGTATTCCCAATACAAAAGATGCTTCACCCAAGTCCTGCATTGAGAACTTACTTGCTAACCATATCTTTGTTGATTGCAACATTCCTACATCATTCCCAATGAGTAGAATGTCATCAACATAAAGAACAAGGAATGTCACAGCACTCCCACTGACCTTCTTATACACACAGGGTTCCTCAGGATTCTTAGTAAAACCAAACTCTTTGATTGTACTATCGAATCTGAGGTTCCAGCTCCTCGATGCCTGCTTAAGACCATAAATAGATCTTTGAAGTTTGCATACCATATGCTCACTTCCGATGGATGTAAACCCTTCAGGTTGAGACATGTAAATCTCTTCCTTAATATCCCCATTAAGGAAGGCTGTCTTAACATCCATCTGCCATATCTCATAGTCATACCATGCAGCTATGGCTAGCAATATCCTAATGGACTTGAACATCGCAACTGGAGAAAAGGTTTCCTCATAGTCAACACCTTGCCTTTGAGTATACCCTTTTGCTACCAATCGCGCCTTGAAGGTCAATACCTTCCCATCCGCCCCAAGTTTCCTCTTGTAAATCCATTTACATCCTATGGGAACAATTCCCTCAGGTGGATCCACGAGATTCCACACTTGGTTCGAATGCATGGAATTCATCTCAGATTCCATTGCTTCAAGCCACTTGGATGAATTGGCATCCGATAACGCTTCCTTGAAAGTCCTTGGATCACATCCAAGGTTAGGCTCATCATGGCCCTCTTCAAGAAGCAGACCATACCTCACAGGTGGTCTCGAGACTCTCTCGGTTCTTCTAGGAGCTTGTATCTCCTCACTTGGCTTCTCGGGTGTGGGTTCTACAACTGTGGGTGTCTCTCGAACCTCTTCGAGTTCTATCATCTCGCCTTTTCTATCTAATAGAAATTCCTTTTCCAAAAAGGTTGCGTTCCTAGAAACAAACACCTTTGCTTCTTGGGGATGATAGAAGTAATATCCAATTGAATTCCTTGGATATCCCACAAAGTAGCATAAAATGGATCGACTATCCAATTTATCTCCCACTGTCTGCTTCACATAAGCAGGACACCCCCATATTCTAAGATAAGAATACTTGGGAGGCTTACCCATCCATATCTCATATGGAGTCTTGTCAACTGCCTTTGTATGGACATTGTTCAACAACATTGCCGCTGTTTCAAGCGCATATCCCCAAAAGGATGGCGGCAACTCCGTGAACCCCATCATAGACCGAACCATGTCCATCAAAGTCCGGTTACGACGCTCCGAAACACCATTCAACTGTGGTGTAGCGGGCGGAGTCCACTGCGAGAGAATCCCATTCTCTCTAAGATACTCTTGGAACTCGGCACTCAAGTACTCACCACCTCGATCCGATCGAAGTGTCTTGATGCTTCGTCCCAATTGATTCTCTACTTCACTTCTGAATTCTTTGAACCTTTCAAGGGCTTCAGACTTGTATTTCATCAAATACACATACCCATACCTCGAATGGTCATCGGTAAAGGTGATGAAGTAGGCATGTCCATGCTTAGTGGTGATGCTAAGCGGACCGCACACATCGGTATGGATCAAATCCAATAACCCTTTGGCTCGCTCCGCATGGCCCTTAAAGGGAATTTTGGTCATCTTTCCTTTTAGACAGGATTCACAAGTTGTGAGAGCATTAATATCGGACATATCAAACATGCCAACTCCCACTAACTTGTTCATCCTTCTTAGGGATATATGACCTAATCGAGCATGCCATAATTGTGCCGAATTAAGAGTATCTTGTTTGCGCTTATTTGTTGTTGTTATCGTTTGGACATTGTTAAGTGGAATATCTTTTAATTTTAAGGTGTAGAGATTGTTTTCAAGTTCACCGGTACCAACTAAACATTCATTCTTGTAAATATTGCAAACACCTTTGCCAAATAAACAAGAATATCCATCAATATCAAGCATAGGAATGAAAATAATGTTTTTAATCAAGTCTGGTACAAATAAAACATCTCTTAATACAAACTTAAAATCATTGTTCAAAATTAAACAAACATCTCCTATGGCCTTGGCAGCAACTCTTGCTCCATTGCCCATCCTTAAGAAGGTCTCACCCTCTCGGAGCCTTCTACTTCTTCCCATCACCTGCAAATCGTTACAGAGATGTGAGCCACAGCCGGTATCCAATACCCAAGAAGTAGAGTTAATCGAGATATTTACTTCAATAAAGAACATACCTTTGGCAGAACCCTTCTGCGCAAGATATTTCCTGCAATTACGCCTCCAATGTCCAGGCTTCTTGCAGTGGTGACAGATGTCAACAGTCTTTTCAGCCTTCACTGGCGCGGCTGCCACTACGGGACTCGAAGTCTGCCTCTTCAAGGGCTCGCTCTTCTTGGTACGCTGGAAAGAACGCTTCTTTCCCTTCCCAGGTGGACCGGTCTTCGTGCCAGATGAAGAGCCCACAAAAAGAACCTGCTTCTCCTTCTTGATCGTGGACTCAAAGGTCACAAGCATGTTCACCAACTCTTCAAGGCTGGGCTCAAGCTTGTTCATGTTGAAGTTCACGACAAAAGGATCGAAAGAGCTGGGCTGTGACACCCTGACCCGATACAATAAAAATACAGCGGAATTTAAAATTTTCTTTCAAACATGGAAGGAGTTTCAACATACATTTTATAAAAGTGTTTACAAAATAACAACATGATCATTCCAATGACATAACAAAATACAAAATATCATTAGTGTGATCATGTTACAAAATGGTACAAATAATCATCCTTCCAATCTTCGTATGCATATGACCCCCATCCACAGTCAACGTCCCGGTCCGTCGCTCTTATCTGCATCACATGAAAATAACTGAAATGAGAATAAATCTCAGCAAGTGGAACTCTTACATAGCAATGATACATAGTATACACTGTAAAACATGGCTTTTAAATCATAAATACCATCGACTCTGAAACATGAATACTGTAGCAATAACCGTAGCAATAGCATAGCAATAGATAGCAATACGATGGTATTCTCTTTTCTATGGTTGGATTGATATCAATAGTATCTGTAACTGTGGTTGCCAATATCCCATCGATATAAATCGATAACTGTGAGGGGATAAAAGCCTATGGTCGATGATCATCTAATTGCATGCAATGCCATGGCTATGATAAATCAATCCAATAAAACATTTGAATTCTCAATAGCATTTAAGGCCGTCGTTTCGCAATCTCATAATATTTCTTGTATTCCCTTTATAACAATGGTGAGACATACAATGCCTCCAATAGATAATCAATGAAATGAATACATAGCAATGGATCAATGGAAGGGAATAACACTTTGAAACCTTTAAAACACAATACATATAATATCATGTGAGCAAAAAGGATGAAATTCCACTTACTACCAATAGAACACCTCAAATAAGCTCTTGGTACACCACCTACAACAATAATCCATAAATAACACCAATATCAACTCTAGATCCACAAGTACAAGCCAAATAATCCATTAAACAACTCAAACATCAAATCCAAAATAACCCTTAACTCAAAACCTCGTTAGAATCGCACCAAAAACTTACCTAAGCTTCCTTATACCATGGAGAACGATGATCTCAAGTCGGAAATCGAAACAAAGCCAAGAATCAAAGGTGGGAAGCAATTGAAATGGATGAAAACCCTTGCCAAAAGAGAGAAAATCGGAAATGGAGGAAAGAAGATAAGGTAGGTATGGCCAACAACTCCCAAAAAGTCACTTAAAAACTCGCCCATACTTACACCGCGGGTGCGCCAACACAAGCACCGCGGGTGCGCCATGCTCTCGGCATACCAAAATAATTCTCATGCACGATCACCGCGGGTGCGGTGCTACAATTACCGCGGGTGCGGTCTCACCGCGGGTGCGGTCCTTGCACTGCCGCGGGTGCGGTGATGCCACGGCCCTCCAAAACCAAAATGATGAATAGTACACCGCGGGGGCACTCATCTAAGAGCGCGGGTGCACTCTACTCACGGCAATGAACAGTACAAACTCAACTAAAATCGATCCGAAACGCTGAAACGAACAATCAACACCAACTAATACCTCAAATAAATAATAACCAATAATACTATAGCCCAAAACACAACTATAAACGACTAATCATAAACCCAATTAACACAATAAAGCTTAAACCGTACCGTACACCGGGCTCGGCTATTACATGGGCAGTGACAACAGCAACACATCCGTGGTCAACTCCGATGGCAAGATCAAATCCATGCCTACGAGCTTGTCCACGAGCCCAATCAACTTTAGGCCATGCTCATGGACCGAAGTCCCATCTCGCATGCGTAAAGTGATGAGCTCCTTCACTGTGGCATGCCTCAAAGGCCGAGTCTGCTCACCGAAGAGCTCCTTGAGGTGCATATGAATGTCAGCAGCATTCTTAGCATCCTCGAATCGCCTTTGCAGCTCATCGTTCATCGAAGCCTGCATATAACACTTCGCCTTCAAGTCATGGTCGCACCAATCCTTGTAGGTCTGCAATTCCTCAGGAGTGCAGCCTATAGGAGCCTCAGCAGGGGGCGCCTCAGTAAGTGTATATGCGATCTTCTCCGAGTTTAGGACAATCTTTAAATTTCTTAGCCAAGTGATATAGTTTGGTCCGGTTAGAATGTGTTTTTCGAGAATGACCGAAAACGGGTTGCGAATTGATGACATGTCAAAGATTGTACTGAAAAGTAAAAAGATAAATGTTAATGACTATTTTAAAATATTTAATAAGATATAAAGTTTGGACTTTTACTTTATAAATAATCGCTCCCACTGTTTTGACATTTTCACTACCCTCTAGTGAAAACGGGAAACACTTTCCTCAGTAGGTACGTAAGGTCCAATTAGCGAATTGTGATCCCGAATAATATCGGCCATCACAACTCCTAAAAGGTAGTTTCCAATTGCATCGCTATGCAACCCTCTACGTATTCTTTTGTCTCACGTTTGATTAGGACCCAATAATATGACGTCGTTCATCTTTACGTGTCAAGCCTAACCCATCGATATTGAACCTTAATGGACGGTCGCCATGAGTTCCCTCAATAATATGAGCCGAAATCATGGGAGTTCCACGTAGTTCACATCACCATGTCAATGGATGTCACAGCTTTCCGGCACCCAGGGCCCCCTCAATAGTATGAGCCGAGCCCCGAGTACGGGTAGCGTTCATCATGCATCCATTGTCGATGGAAGACAAGGAAATTATAAACAAATTTATAATTCCCCTTTTCGGACTTGATATTAATTTTGAATCTTATTCAAAATGAGGGTTTTTAATTTTGAAAAGTCTCATCATTAATTTTTATTTTAAAAGCTCGCCATGTTTGATCGTATGTTTGCCGGATTCATGCAACTTTGTTATTATAATAATAATAACGCACATACTCATTATTTATAACATATCATGCATATATTATAAATAGAAAACAGTACAAGGATGATCAATCGCCCCAAAACTAATGGCCCGTGTGAGCCAAACACGGGCCTAGGTCCAATCCTAGGGTAAATGCAGGGATGCAATGCAACTAAATTATTACATTAGCATCCAATATTACATGTCTTCGATCTTCATAATCACCAAGGCCACCATCTTCCAATCTTGATCTTCCCCTATTCTAATATTTACAATTAAATATCCATGGCACATAGGGATACATCTCATGGGGTGGGAACGGGCCATAAACCAAGCCCACTTTATAAATTGATAATTATTACAATCATACAACACGAATATCCTAGCATACACCTAGCAAATTGGGCTTGGGCTTTTGATCATCCTTCATGCATAATATCACATATCATACACCATCAATTAATTATCACTATAATTAATTGATCCAATATTATATATCTTGATCCAATCACTAACCGCCACAATTATAAATTAAATCAACAAAGTATACAAACACCTTTGTGTACTTTCAAATTAATTTATTTATAATCGAATTTCTTGTAAATCACAATTTACTATAAATAATTAAAGTCCTACTTCAATTATTTATTTTATGAGAAAATATGTGCAACAATTTTAAATTTAAACTTAAGGGCCCAAAACTCATTTTTCACCAAAAATAGCTTGGCCCATTTAAATTTCACAAAATTATGTTGACCATCTAATGGCCCAACAACTCAAGGCCCATGACACTAAGATTGTCCAAAACACTTTTGGAAACCCTAGCCGTCATCGCCGTCGCCGGAGCTCCGTCGCCGGATTCCGGCAACAAAAAATTTTTTTTTTATTTTAAAATCTGTACATTTCGGGGGCTGCCCCTCGGCTGCCCGAAATTTTCGGGCAGCCCATTCGGGCAGCCCCTCGGCTGCCCGAAAATTTTTTTTTTTTTTGTAAAATATTTTCGGCCTTGATGTTTATTGTTGCACAAAAATCTCAAACGGTTAGAAATCGATCTCAACATAATATTACGCAAATATTACACAAAAACCGTAACCTTAGCTCGGATACCACTTGAAAGCGGACCGGTTACGGAGGCCGGAAACGCAACGGAAGCGAAAAATATAATTTTTAGAGCAAAAATTTCGGCCCCCTTAAAAGTTTTGTGTAATATTTGCAAAATCAACAAAACATTCATAGGATGTTTTAAAGAGGTTTACCTATCAACCCCTTAGAGTTGATGAATGACACCAACCAAAGTGTAAACACTTTGGCTCTTGTATGGATGAAAGAAATCTACAAGCTCCTTCTTTTCCCCTTCAAGAATAAGGCCCACCACTTGGCTATGTAAATCCCCTTAAGTTTTGCACTAGAAAAACTTAAGGATTTATCAAAGAGAAGAATTTTTCTCCAAGAAAATGAAGAACAAAGGAAAGAAAATTTTTGAGAGAATTAGTCTCAAATTTTCGGCCAAGGTATGATAGTGAGGAGTGTGGGAGACTAGCCTAGGTATTGACAAAAGTTGTCTCTCAAAAGTTGCAAAAAGTTGCATGCCTAGTCTCCAACCCTTCACCTCCCCAAAGCATGCAAACCCTAGAATTACATGCATATAATATGGTTTTTAATCACATTAAAAACCATGGACTAAATTTTTAATTATCTCAAACACATTTGAGATAAATTAAATATTACTTGAATTTACTCAAGTCCTACTAGTTTAAATAATTATTTTAATTGAGCTCTACAAGACTCAATATTATTTAATTAATTCAACACTTGAATTAATTTAATTATTTTAGACTCTACTAGGTCCACTAGTGTTTAATTAATTCAACATTTGAATTAATTTAATTTAGTCCCCAATAAAGTTTATGAAAATCACAATTTTCAACTACATTATTTACTTGGCCAAATTTTAATCTTAGGAACACTTCCATAAATTAAAATTTATATTTCTCTCTTAGAAGTCATACTTCTATTTTTCTTTACGCTTATAAACACATTTATAAGCCGTTCAACACATTGAACTATTTTACTTCTCTTCGGGATTTACAAAGCAAGTACTTGTGTGGCCCTCAATGGTTCATTGATACAACTAGCCGTGGGTTCACATCTCAATGTGATTCGGACTAAACATGTCCTTATTCGAGCATACCCCAATTGCTCCATTCTTACTTATCAACTCCTTGATAGTAAGAACGTCAGAACTCAAGTCTGATAGTACCCAACCAATCACGTTAAACGCCTAGCAGCATCGCTTACGTGATTCCCTAGGTATCACATGATAGTGCCTGCAAGAACCATTCAATTATGGTTAGCGTACAGTACGGTCCCTTCAGCTCATATATCCCGACCGATTCGACAACTATTGGTTTATCGAGAGTTGTCAATGAATCGATACTATGTGTCATGTCGTGGTTGCATCGATGGTGTAATCTATGAAACCCCTTTCATAATTACCACCATACTCTGATCAGAGATTTCAACCCACACATACATGATAAACACATAGGATATCCATACCCGTAGGTAAGCGGTGAATCCCCGACTACAATGCATCGACTCCTATATGTTTCGCCGTAACACCCAACCTTGCCACCTAATGACCCCATAAGAGTCGGTAAACAAGTCAAAGTGAAACGCTAGCACATAGAGTCTCAATGTTGTCCCGGGTCATAAGGACTAATTCTGTACAACCATAAACCAGGACTTTTCCACTCGATAAGTGAGAACCACTTGGAAAGTCCTTTTATGGAGGGTTGTTCAGTGCACTCTACAAGGAGCACCTATCTGCATGCTCGGACATCACAATGTCCCCTACCAATGAAACATGGTACTCACATCGCAGATACTAGTCTCTAACTCGAGCGGCCTTTATCCTTCTTAGTGGCGGCTGAATCGACTAGGAACAGTTTAGAATATACAGTATTCCAAATATGAGTTTCATGATACTCATCATATGAGCATCTCATATTCTTTCTACTATTTGTATATTCAAGGACTTTATCTATGCAACTAGCATGGGTATAAAGATAAAGATGCGCCAAATTAATAAATTCAAATATTATTAAAATAAAGATCGTTTATACAAAGAGTTTCATCGTGAACAGTCGGCCAACACTTGGCTCGACGTGCACCTACTCTAACACTAGGACTATTGTTTCTGGTCGCGATGTTAAATTTTTTAGTTACTATTGGAAGACTTTATGGGCTAAACTTGGCACAAAATTGTTGTTTTCTACTACTTGTCATCCTCAAACGGATGGACAAACTGAAGTTGTCAATAGAACTTTGAGAACACTTTTGCGTGCTATTCTTAAAAAGAACTTGGATTGACATTTCTATGGACTTTATTTTGGGGTTGCCTAGGACTAAGAACGGGAGGGATTTTATTTTTGTTGTTGTGGATAGATTCTCTAAGAGGGCACATTTTATAGCTTGTCATAAAACCGATGATGCTTCAAACATTGCGGATATGTTCTTTAGAGAAGTCGTTAGGTTGCATGGCGTGCCTAGGATTATTGTTTCTGATCGCGATATTAAATTCTTGAGTTACTTTTGGAAGACATTATGGGCTAAACTTGGCACAAAATTGTTGTTTTCTACTACTTGTCATCCTCAAACGGATGGACCAACTGAAGTTGTCAATAAAACTTTGGGAACACTTTTGCGTGCTATTCTTAAAAAGAACTTGGATTGACATTTCTATGGACTTTATTTCGGGGTTGCCTAGGACTAAGAACGGGAGGGATTTTATTTTTATTGTTGTGGATAGATTCTCTAAGATGGCACATTTTATAGCTTGTCATAAAACCGATGATGCTTCAAACATTGCGGATATGTTCTTTAGAGAAATCGTTAGGTTGCATGGCATGCCTAGGACTGTTGTTTCTGGTCGCGATGTTAAATTCTTGAGTTACTTTTGGAAGACTTTATTGGCTAAACTTGGCACAAAATTGTTGTTTTCTACTACTTGTCATTCTAAAACGGATGGACAAACTGAAGTTGTCAATAAAACTTTGGGAACACTTTTGCGTGCTATTCTTAAAAAGAACTTGGATTTTCATTTCTATGGACTTTATTTTGGGGTTGCCTAGGACTAAGAAGGGGAGGGATTCTATTTTTGATGTTGTGGATAGATTCTCTAAGATGACACATTTTATAGCTTGTCATAAAACCGGTGATGCTTCAAACATTGCGGATTTGTTCTTTAGAGAAGTCGTTAAGTTGCATGGCATGCCTAGGACTATTAATTCTGGTCGCGATGTTAAATTCTTGAGTTACTTTTGGAAGACTTTATGGGCTAAACTTGGCACAAAATTGTTGTTTTCTACTACTTGTCATCCTCAAACGGATGGACAAACTGAAGTTGTCAATAGAACTTTGGGAACACTTTTGCGTGCTATTCTTAAAAAGAACTTGAATTGACATTTCTATGGACTTTATTTTGGGGTCGCCTAGGACTAAGAAGGGGAGGGATTCTATTTTTGTTGTTGTGGATAGATTCTCTAAGATGGCACATTTTACAGCTTGTCATAAAACCGATGATGCTTCAAATATTGCGGATTTGTTCTTTAGAAAAGTCGTTAGGTTGCATGGCATGCCTAGGACTGTTGTTTCTGGTCGCGATGTTAAATTTTTGAGTTACTTTTGGAAGACTTTATAGGCTAAACTTGGCACAAAATTGTTGTTTTCTACTACTTGTCATCCTAAAACGGATGGACAAACTGAAGTTGTCAATAAAACTTTGGGAACACTTTTGCGTGCTATTCTTAAAAAGAACTTGGATTGACATTTCTATGGACTTTATTTTGGGGTGGCCTAGGACTAAGAAGGCGAGGGATTCTATTTTTGTTGTTGTGGATAGATTCTCTAAGATGGCACATTTTATAGCTTGTCATAAAACCGATGATTCTTCAAACATTGCGGATTGGTTCTTTAGAGAAGTCGTTAGGTTGCATGGAGTGCCTAGGACTATTGTTTCTGGTCGCGATGTTAAATTCTTGAGTTACTTTTGGAAGACTTTATGGGCTAAACTTGGCACAAAATTGTTGTTTTCTACTACTTGTCATCCTCAAACGGATGGACAAACTTAAGTTGTCAATAGAACTTTGGGAACACCTTTGCGTGCTATTCTTAAAAAGAACTTGGATTGACATTTCTATGGACTTTATTTTGGGGTTCCCTTGGACTGAGAAGGGGAGGGATTCTATTTTTGTTGTTGTGGATAGATTCTCTATGATGGCACATTTTATAGCTTGTCATAAAACCGATGATGCTTCAAACATTGCGGATATATTCTTTAGAGAAGTCGTTAGGTTGCATGGCGTGCCTAGGACTATTGTTTCTGATCGCGATGTTAAATTCTTGAGTTACTTTTGGAAGACTTTATGGGCTAAACTTGGCACAAAATTGTTGTTTTCTACTACTTGTATTCCTCAAACGGATGGACAAACTTAAGTTGTCAATAGAACTTTGGGAACACCTTCGCGTGCTATTCTTAAAAAGAACTTGGATTGATATTTCTATGGACTTTATTTTGGGGTCGCCTAAGACAAAGAAGGGGAGGGATTCTATTTTTGTTGTTGTGGATAGATTCGCTAAGATGGCACATTTTATAGCTTGTCATAAAACCGATGATGCTTCAAACGTTGCAGATTTGTTCTTTAGAGAAGTATTTATGTTGCATGGCATGCCTAGGACTATTGTTTCTGGTCGCGATGTTAAATTCTTCAGTTACTATTGGAAGACTTTATGGGCTAAACTTGGCACAAAATTGTTGTTTTCTACTACTTGTCATCCTCAAACGGATGGACAAACTGAAGTTGTCAATAGAACTTTGGGAACACTTTTGCGTGCTATTCTTAAAAAGAACTTGGATTGACATTTCTATGGACTTTATTTTGGGGTTGCTTAGGACTAAGAAGGGGAGGGATTCTATTTTTGTTGTTGTGGATAGATTCTCTAAGATGGCACATTTTATAGCTTGTCATAAAACCGATGATGCTTCAAACATTGCGGATTTGTTCTTTAGAGAAGTCGTTAAGTTGCATGGCATGCCTAGGACTATTGATTCTGGTCGCGATGTTAAATTCTTGAGTTACTTTTGGAAGACAATATGGGCTAAACTTGGCACAAAATTGTTGTTTTCTACTACTTGTCATTCTAAAACGGATGGACAAACTGAAGTTGTCAATAAAACTTTGGGAACACTTTTGCGTGCTATTCCTAAAAAGAACTTGGATTGACATTTCTATGGACTTTATTTTGGGGTTGCCTAGGACTAAGAAGGGGAGGGATTCTATTTTTGTTGTTGTGGATAGATTCTCTAAGATGGCACATTTTATAGCTTGTCATAAAACCGATGATGCTTCAAACATTGCGGATATGTTCTTTAGAGAAGTCGTTAGGTTGGATGGCGTGCCTAGGACTATTGTTTCTGATCGCGATGTTAAATTCTTGAGTTACTTTTGGAAGACTTTATGGGCTAAACTTGGCACAAAATTGTTGTTTTCTACTACTTGTCATCCTCAAACGGATGGACAAACTGAAGTTGTCAATAAAACTTTGAGAACACTTTTGCGTGCTATTCTTAAAAGGAACTTGGATTGACATTTCTATGGACTTTATTTTGGGGTCGCCTAGGACTAAGAAGGGGAGGGATTCTATTTTTGTTGTTGTGGATAGATTCTCTAAGATGGCACATTTTACAGCTTGTCATAAAACCGATGATGCTTCAAATATTGCGGATTTGTTCTTTAGAGAAGTCGTTAGGTTGCATGGCATGCCTAGGACTGTTGTTTCTAGTCGCGATGTTAAATTCTTGAGTTACTTTTGGAAGACTTTATGGGCTAAACTTGGCACAAAATTGTTGTTTTCTACTACTTGTCATTCTAAAACGGATGGACAAACTGAAGTTGTCAATAAAACTTTGGGAACACTTTTGCGTGCTATTCTTGAAAAGAACTTGGATTGACATTTCTATGGACTTTATTTTGGGGTGGCCTAGGACTAAGAAGGCGAGGGATTCTATTTTTGTTGTTGTGGATAGATTCTCTAAGATGGCACATTTTATAGCTTGTCATAAAACCGATGATGCTTCAAACATTGCGAATTGGTTCTTTAGAGAAGTCGTTAGGTTGCATGGAGTGCCTAGGACTATTGTTTCTGGTCGCGATGTTAAATTCTTGAGTTACTTTTGGAAGACTTTATGGGCTAAACTTGGCACAAAATTGTTGTTTTCTACTACTTGTCATCCTCAAACGGATGGACAAACTGAAGTTGTCAATAGAACTTTGGGAACACTTCTGCGTGCTATTTTTAAAAAGAACTTGGATTGACATTTCTATGGATTTTATTTTGGGGTTGCCTAGGACTAAGAAGGGGAGGGATTCTATTTTTGTTGTTGTGGATAGATTCTCTAAGATGGCACATTTTATAGCTTGTCATAAAAACGATGATGCTTCAAACATTGCGGATTTGTTCTTTAGAGAAGTCGTTAGGTTGCATGGCATGCCTAGGACTATTGTTTCTGGTCGCGATGTTAAATTCTTTAGTTACTATTGGAAGACTTTATGGGCTAAACTTGGCAACAAATTGTTGTTTTCTACTACTTGTCATCCTCAAACGGATGGACAAACTTAAGTTGTCAATAGAACTTTGAGAACACCTTCGCGTGCTATTCTTAAAAAGAACTTGGATTGATATTTCTATGGACTTTATTTTGGGGTCGCCTAAGACAAAGAAGGGGAGGGATTCTATTTTTGTTGTTGTGGATATATTCGCTAAGATGGCACATTTTATAGCTTGTCATAAAACCGATGATGCTTCAAACATTGCAGATTTGTTCTTTAGAGAAGTTGTTAGGTTATACGGCATGCCTAGGACTATTGTTTCTGGTCGCGAAGTTAAATTCTTTAGTTACTATTGGAAGACTTTATGGGCTAAACTTGGGACAAAATTGTTGTTTTCTACTACATGTCATCCTCAAACGGATGGACAAACTGAAGTTGTCAATAGAACTTTGGGAACACTTTTGCGTGCTATTATTAAAAAGAACTTAGATTGACATTTCTATGGACTTTATTTTGGGGTTGCCTAGGACTAAGAAGGGAAGGGATTCTATTTTTGTTGTTGTGGATAGATTCTCTAAGATGGCACATTTTATAGCTTGTCATAAAACCGATGATGCTTCAAACATTGCGGATTTGTTCTTTAGAGAAGTCGTTAGGTTGCATGGCATGCCTAGGACTGTTGTTTCTGGTCGCGATGTTAAATTCTTGAGTTACTTTTGGAAGACTTTATGGGATAAACTTGGCACAAAATTGTTGTTTTCTACTACTTGTCATCCTCAAACGGATGGCAAACTGAAGTTGTCAATAGAACTTTGGGAACACTTTTGCGTGCTATTCTTAAAAAGAACTTGGATTGACATTTCTATGGACTTTATTTTGGGGTCGCCTAAGACAAAGAAGGGGAGGGATTCTATTTTTGTTGTTGTGGATAGATTCTCTAAGATGGCACATTTTATAGCTTGTCATAAAAACGATGATGCTTCAAACATTGCGGATTTGTTCTTTAGAGAAGTCGTTAGGTTGCATGGCATGCCTAGGACTATTGTTTCTGGTCGCGATGTTAAATTTTTTAGTTACTATTGGAAGACTTTATGGGCTAAACTTGGCACAAAATTGTTGTTTTCTACTACTTGTCATCCTCAAACGGATGGACAAACTGAAGTTGTCAATAGAACATTGGGAACACTTTTGCGTGCTATTCTTAAAAAGAACTTGGATTGACATTTCTATGGACTTTATTTTGGGGTTGCCTAGGACTAAGAAGGGGAGGGATTTTATTTTTGTTGTTGTGGATAGATTCTCTAAGATGGCACATTTTATAGCTTGTCATAAAACCGATGATGCTTCAAACATTGCGGATATGTTCTTTAGAGAAGTCGTTAGGTTGCATGGCGTGCCTAGGACTATTGTTTCTGATCGCGATATTAAATTCTTGAGTTACTTTTGGAAGACTTTATGGGCTAAACTTGGCACAAAATTGTTGTTTTCTACTACTTGTCATCCTCAAACGGATGGACCAACTGAAGTTGTCAATAAAACTTTGGGAACACTTTTGCGTGCTATTCTTAAAAAGAACTTGGATTGACATTTCTATGGACTTTATTTCGGGGTCGCCTAGGACTAAGAAGGGAAGGGATTCTATTTTTGTTGTTGTAGATAGATTCTCTAAGATGACACATTTTATAGCTTGTCATAAAACCGATGATGCTTCAAATATTGTGGATTTGTTCTTTTGAGAAGTCGTTAGGTTGCATGGCATGCCTAGGACTGTTGTTTCTGGTCGCGATGTTAAATTCTTGAGTTACTTTTGGAAGACTTTATTGGCTAAACTTGGCACAAAATTGTTGTTTTCTACTACTTGTCATTCTAAAACGGATGGACAAACTGAAGTTGTCAATAAAACTTTGGGAACACTTTTGCGTGCTATTCTTAAAAAGAACTTGGATTTTCATTTCTATGGACTTTATTTTGGGGTTGCCTAGGACTAAGAAGGGGAGGGATTCTATTTTTGATGTTGTGGATAGATTCTCTAAGATGGCACATTTTATAGCTTGTCATAAAAACGATGATGCTTCAAACATTGCGGATTTGTTCTTTAGAGAAGTCGTTAGGTTGCATGGCATGCCTAGGACTATTGTTTCTGGTCGCGATGTTAAATTCTTTAGTTACTATTGGAAGACTTTATGGGCTAAACTTGGCAACAAATTGTTGTTTTCTACTACTTGTCATCCTCAAACGGATGGACAAACTTAAGTTGTCAATAGAACTTTGAGAACACCTTCGCGTGCTATTCTTAAAAAGAACTTGGATTGATATTTCTATGGACTTTATTTTGGGGTCGCCTAAGACAAAGAAGGGGAGGGATTCTATTTTTGTTGTTGTGGATATATTCGCTAAACCGATGATGCTTCAAACATTGCAGATTTGTTCTTTAGAGAAGTTGTTAGGTTATACGGCATGCCTAGGACTATTGTTTCTGGTCGCGATGTTAAATTCTTTAGTTACTATTGGAAGACTTTATGGGCTAAACTTGGGACAAAATTGTTGTTTTCTACTACATGTCATCCTCAAACGGATGGACAAACTGAAGTTGTCAATAGAACTTTGGGAACACTTTTGCGTGCTATTCTTAAAAAGAACTTGGATTGACATTTCTATGGACTTTATTTCGGGGTCGCCTAGGACTAAGAAGGGAAGGGATTCTATTTTATCCCCTCACAGTTATCGATTTATATCGATGGGATATTGGCAACCATAGTCACAGATACTATTGATATCAATCCAACCATAGAAAAGAGAATACCATCGTATTGCTATCTATTGCTATGCTATTGCTACAGTTATTGCTACAGTATTCATATTTCAGAGTTGATGGTATTTATGATTTCAAAGTCATGTTTTACAGAGTATACTATGTATCATTGCTATGTAAGAGTTCCACTTGCTGAGATTTATTCTCATTCCAGTTATTTCATGTGATGCAGATCAGAGTGGAGGCCCGGGACGTTGACTGTGGACAGGGAGTCATATGCATGCACCGTTGTAAGGATGATTTTGATGGCATGATCATAGGACTGATGTTTTGTATTTTATTATACCTTTTGAATGATCATGTATTTATTTTGGTTGTTAAATGTTTAAAGAAAATGTATTTTGAAACTCCTTCCATATTTTAAAGAAAATTTTTATTCCGCTGCGTATTTTATTTAAAGAGTTCAGGGGTGTCACAATTGGTATCAGAGCGGTGTTCTTCGGACCAATGCATATGACTTCGTCTACTTTCAACTGTCCGGGTATGTTTTCTTGCATCTATCCGTTGTTATATATTGATATGTCTTTTGTGAGCACATTGTAGAGTAGAGGATGCCACCTAAGAGGAAAGCTGTAGAGGGTGAGGATAGTTCTTCCTCGAGAGTTGTCGACGAGTTCGGCAAGTTGCTTAAAGAGCAGGCTAAGGTCCATAGTGAGCAGATTCAGCAGTTGCTCCGATTGCAAGGAGCAGGTCAGGGTAGAGGGCAGGTTGCTCAGGAAGTTGGCACTGATGTCATATTTTCTGCATTCAAGAGGATGGATCCGCCAGAGTTTTCAGGTAGCACCGATCCTCTAGTTGCTGTCGAGTGGGTCAAGGCGCTTGAAGCTATCTTCGATCATCTCCAGTATGAGGACAAAGACAGGATCAGCTGTGCAGTGTTCTTGTTGGTTAAAGCTGCTCGCATTTGGTGGAATGCGACCAAGGTTGGAGTTGATGTCTCGACACTGACGTGGTCAGAGTTTACAGATTTGTTCTATGACAAGTATTTCCCCGACGCACTTAGAGCGAGGAAGGTTACGGAGTTCACGTACAACAATAGCTACCAGGCGACGATTGGCATGGCACCGTATGAGGCACTTTATGGCAGGAAGTGCAGATCCCCTTTGTTTTGGGATGAGGTTGGTGAGAGGAAGATGTTGGGTCCCGAGTTGGTCCAGCAGACTGCCGATGTTGTTGCAGTTATCAGAGAGAGGATGAAGACTGCTCAGTCCAGACAGAAGAGCTATGCAGACGTTCGTCGTAGACCTTTGCAGTTCGAGGTTGGCGATCATGTTTTTCTGAAAATAGCACCTCTCAAGGGTGTGATGCGATTTGGCAAGAAGGGAAAGTTGAGCCCTAGATTTATTGGTCCATTCGAGATATTGGACAGAGTGGGTGACCGAGCCTACAGATTAGCCCTACCGCCCGATCTTGACAGAGTCCATAATGTGTTTCACGTATCGATGCTCAGGAAGTATATTGCAGATCCTTCCCATGTTCTTCGCCATGAGCCATTGGACTTGACGCCGAGTCTGACTTACCATGAGATTCCGATTCAGATTCTGGATCGCACAGTCAGAGTATTGAGGATCAAAGAGATCGGCATTGTTAAAGTCCTTTGAAGGAATCATTTGATAGAAGAGGCTACGTGGGAACCAGAGGTTGAGATGAGAGAGAGGTATCCTGAGTTGTTCGTGTAGTGACGTCAATTTCGCGGACGAAATTCCTCTAAGGAGGGGAGATTGTAATAGCCGAACCCGGTGTACGGTATGGTTTAAGATTTTGTATGATTATTGGCTATTTGGGTAAGTTTAAGTATAGTTTGGATGTTAAGAGTTTCGATTTATGATTTTAGTATGGTTGGTTATAGATGATGTGTAGTGTTTTTGTAGCGGCGTTACGATTAAATTCATGATAAATGGTATATTGATCCAAATGAGGTGAGGCCAATTGGAGTGGTTAGATAAGACATAAGGCTATAACTTTCGTATTTTGAGTTTTGTTCAAATCATTGTGGAAGGTAAGCCAAAAGTGTCCCGAAGTGTGTCGTGTGATTCGACGTTCCTCCAGTGACACAGGTTGGGAGATTTAGCATAACTTTTTACTCAGACATCCAAATGATCTGAAATTTTGAGGGAGTCAAGATAAGACATAGAGCTACAACTTTGTAGTTTACCACTTTTTCCAATTCGGACGGGAAGAGGCGTTTCTGAGGCGATCTTTGTAGAAGCTGTGCGCAGAGTAAGATTTGGTCCGAAGGTAGAGCGCACCCGCGGTCATGTAAGGACCGCACCCGCGGTCTCAGTGGTCTAGAAAATGGTTTTTTTGGTCATAGGCTTGGCGCACCCACGGTCCTTGTGTTGGCGCACCCGCGGTCATGCATTATTGAGGTATGGGCGAAGCTTTAAGTTGCTTTTTGGTTGAGTTGACTTCACTTTTCACCTTACCTTTCCTCCATTCTCGTTTTTCCTCTCTAGAAACAAGGGTTTCCTTCATTTCATTTCATTTCCTACCTTTGATTCTTGGATCTAGTTCGATTTTCGACTTGAGATCGTGGTTCTCCTTGGTGCTAGGAAGCTTAGGTAAGTTTTTGGTTGAATTCTATCATGGTTTTGGAAATGGCATGCTATAGGTTGGAGTATTGGTTGGTTCTATGGATTATTTAACTTGTATTTTTGGATATAGAGTTGATTTTGGTGTTGTTTATGGATTATTGTTGTAGGTGGTGAACCAAGAGCTTATTTGAGGTGTTCTATTGCGTTGTAAGTGGAATTTCATCCCTTGTGCTCACATGATATTATATGTATTGTGTTTTAAAGGTTTCAAAGTGTTATTCCCTTCCATTGATCCATTGTTATGTATTGATTTCATTGATTATCTATTGGAGGCATTGATGTCTCACTATTGTTAAAAAGGGAATACAAGAGATATTATGAGATTGCGAAACGACGGCTTTAAATGTTATTGAGAATTCAAATGTTTTATTGGATTGATTAATCATAGCCATAGCATTGCATGCAATTAGATGATCATCGACCATAGGCTTTTATCCCCTCACAGTTATCGATTTATATCGATGGGATATTGGCAACCATAGTCACAGATACTATTGATATCAATCCAACCATAGAAAAGAGAATACCATCGTATTGCTATCTATTGCTATGCTATTGCTACAGTTATTGCTACAGTATTCATATTTCAGAGTTGATGGTATTTATGATTTCAAAGTCATGTTTTACAGAGTATACTATGTATCATTGCTATGTAAGAGTTCCACTTGCTGAGATTTATTCTCATTCCAGTTATTTCATGTGATGCAGATCAGAGTGGAGGCCCGGGACGTTGACTGTGGACAGGGAGTCATATGCATGCACCGTTGTAAGGATGATTTTGATGGCATGATCATAGGACTGATGTTTTGTATTTTATTATACCTTTTGAATGATCATGTATTTATTTTGGTTGTTAAATGTTTAAAGAAAATGTATTTTGAAACTCCTTCCATATGTTAAAGAAAATTTTTATTCCGATGCGTATTTTATTTAAAGAGGTCAGGGGTGTCACAAGTACACCGCGGGGGCACTCCTCTAAGAGCGCGGGTGCACTCTTGCTACGGTAATGAACAAAACCAACGCAACTAAAATCGATCCGAAACTCTAAAACGAACAATCAACAACAACTAACACCTCAAGACAATAATAACCAATAATACTATGGCCCAAAACACAACTCTAAACATCTAATCACATAACCCAAATAACATACGAAACTTAAATCGTACCGTACACCGGGCTCGGCTATTACACATATACATAAACATGTCATGAAATATTCTATCATGAATAAAATTTAAGCAATGGATTTCATAATCTATGAAATTAAGTCAAAATAAGCATGCCAATCAAATCATCTAAACATGCTATTCAAATCCAATCATAAAAACGTGCTATCATGACTGAAAGCAATAAAATGGGTTTCATAGTCTATGAAACCACATTCATAAACGCATGCAGTTCTAGTCAAATCATGTCTAGACTTGACTCATCTATAACTCTAGGGATCCCGTTGTGAATAAGACGATCTATCACCTACTCTCCAATCGGGGTGACGGTACGTCTTATTCCTAGACTTCGGTCTGATCTGTATCCACATCTACAATAGGAGAGTGAATCTTCCCCTAAGCTGTGATATCACCGAACTTCTAGAAGTTTGACGGATCTGTCAAGACTCCCTATCTTAAATGCAATGCATATAACAATCTGTAAACAAAGCATAATCATATCATAAAATAAACAACAATAATTCTAGTATGTGATTTTATTGGGAAACTCAAATGGGATCTATTTGAGTTGTATCTTCCCGAATATCACATGAATTATACCTTTGTCGTCCCGGTCTGACGAAGACGATGATCTGTATTCAACTCTGTCCATATCAAATCTGAAATGACAATATCGAATACGCTGTGTCAGTGAATAACTCAATACACACCATATTCTGATCAATACTCAAATCTGTCTACAATCTGATCAATATCTGAACAAGATACAGTCTAAGTCATGTCATGGACATTACAATACAATCTGAGTAATTACTGAGTCTGATCAATATCAATCAATACTGAATCTGCTCAATCGAAATCAACTGATGTTTCGACGGTATAACAATACAATCTGAATAACCCCGTCAATCTGAACATCACAAATATAATACTAGAACGTATAATCAATACTGATATAACTCATAATCTCACCGATAACATAATCTGATATCGAATCTCAGTCAATATCTTTCAAAAATCATAACAATTACAGAAACAGTATGTTCTTTAATCTGACTTCAATTCTATAATGTCTACGGTAGTAGAAACATCATATCTGAATCATATTCAATTCTGACAATATCATAAATTCAAATCTTGTCTAAACGTAACAAAACTTACGTCCAGTTGTAGCCTGTGTTAATAGGAACACAGTACCGAAGTCGGATTTCAATTCTGACGGACGAATTTCTCGTACTTAATTTCCAAAATCACGAATTGAAACTCTCCCCCAAACTCTCGATTTCCTCTCTGAATTCTGAAGGATTTTGCTTGTATATATATATATATATATATATACATCCATGACATGCAAGAGAGCAAGTGGCATTGTGCATGTTCTGCACGTTTCGCGCATATGCGCCAACAATGTCGCGCATATGCGTCGGTAGCTCACACCAGCATTTTGCCAACTCGCGCATATGCGCCATTTATGTCGCGCATATGCGCCAATCATTCTGCCTAACCCGCGCATATGCGCCATTTAAGTCGCGCATATGAGCCAATCCTTCTGGACCTTCCGCGCATATGCGCCATTTTCTTCGTGCATATGCGCCAAGCATAATCTTCCCACTTAATGAGATTTCTTCTTTCGACTTCCTGGTCTGATCCGTTCCGTCTATAATCATCTTAATTATCAACCATAGATTATAATAATCATTTACAAATCTTTTCAGATTAACCGGATTAATTTCTCGGGCATTACATTTCTCCCCCTCTTAGATCTGAGTTCGTCCTCGAACTCTAAGTAATCAATTTAGAGATCTCAGAAGAAATGCATAACAGAGTTTAAACCAAAACTCAAATATCTAATTCCAGTTTGGAATACTAATTCCCTAGGTATAATATCATAATACTTCTCCAATTCTTCTGACAGATCTTGCCATGTTGGTTATACAACATCCGTATAAACCACTCATCGTCCATAGCAAAACAATAACAGTAGTTGTTCTCTAATCTGTTTATCCCAATCAAGGACTTATACAGTCTTTAGCTCTAAAGACCAATCGTCATCATCCGCCGTTGGTTTCTTGAATCTGTTCATTCTGAACTATCCTTGCCTTCCTTCGAATTTTCTTCAAAAGGAGAAGAGATCTGCAGTATCCACTGTATACTATCCTGACTGTAACTATCTCATTACCAATCTGGTAGGCTGATAGGTATTATCACATAGTGATACTAAGTCATATCCATTAGTGCTAACATCCAGCACTATATAGCTCTACAAAAATCTTCCAATCTCTGGCTAATACATCTGACGGTCTGTCAATCTGTAAAATCATCTAAGAGAGAGTTCATGATATACTCTTTCACACGTACAAAATCAATCAAATCACAATCTAATATATTCTACTGTGGCATTCTGATCTTTCTGACTACTTCTCTGACATCGATCTGTGTCATTTGGTCATGTTTGTACGTTATCTGGTACAAACTATTGAAAATAGATTGAACAATCTGTAAATCTTAATCATATCATACTTCAGTCTGGAGAAAATGGCGGTAATTTCATTACGAAAGCCTTAGAAATGCACTCCCATTTCTATTCAGAAACATACACATCTGTAATAATCTTCTGATTTCTATCTTTCTATCTTTTCTGTTAGCAATTTAGACATATCAGTATAATTTCTGCCAACATTTCAGTACAAATTCAGTCTTAGCTGATCTAATCTGTCTATATCACAACTATCTGTTCGAATACAATACACTCTCAATCATCAGACTGAACACTAAATCCATGACTGTAAGCTTCTGACAATATCTGTTCTTTCTGATTCGAACTATTTGATATACACAAATCAATTAATAATATAAATTAAAGAGGAAATACCTACCTGGTATTCGGCTCTGACTATCAATATCAAGCTTTACTGTACAATTCTGACACATCTGACATCACAGAATAATCAATCTCATACGCAACACAAAATCACATATCTGTTACTCTGTTCTGACTTTTACAATCAAGTTCTGAACATTCTGATCCCATTCTTGAATTACTATAATTCTTGAATTCAATTCTGATTCGGTTAATACTGTATATACTCCTTCTAGTTCACACTAATCTGTAGCATATACGGATTCAAAACAACAGTAATATCAAATCAGACACGAAATATCAATATCCTATACAGATCTAGTGAGTTCAGTGAACTCATAAAACAAGGATTTCTGGTAAATATCTTCATGTCATTCTGATCAACTGTTATATCTCATCTGCAAACAAAATATGCTCCCCAAAACAATATAAGATATCTCAAATACTGATTTAGAACAATAATAGTACTCAGCAGATATAAAGCAACAGTCGAATAAAATAATCTGCCAAATCTGACAAAATACATTTCTGACAATTCTGACATTTCTGAAATTTCTGATATCGGTTTCTTATCAATCCTTGATTGCAATCTCCACTGTAACGAAATCAATCTGTATACTAACTTCAGATAACGCATATTCTGAATACAATCTGTGTCAAGCAGGATTCTTATCTGAATAATTTCTGTATCCAATCATTATAGTTCTCAGAATATCTAACATAATCTTCAAATATTCAATTCAATCAATCAAATGCTGCAATTATATCAAACTCTTATAGATACAAAGAGCATAAAATCATCAGAACATCTCTGAATATACTGAAACATGCCGAAGAGAACCTCTAAATCAAATGTAACTCCTGGTCGGTACTCTTCTACTGATCTTTCAATTCATTCTGTATCATTATGTACACTCAATATCATTCTGTACTGAATTCTAAAACAACAATCAGTATCTGATCTAAATTCAATTCTGAAATCTATCTTTCTGATATGAGTAAATCTAAAATCTTATCTAGCAATATCAGTCGACTCCTACATCATTGGCAAATCTGTCAATGCTAGGCTCGATTTCAGTGGGTCTACTGAATACATAAGGATACTATCTGTTCCTTTCTGTATGAATCGAGTCAGAGCAATATTAATATAAAAGGAATTCTGAATCTAGAATCCTTACCAGGAATTCTTCGTTGATCAGCCAGATCTGGTCTGAATCTTACCATTTCTGGAATAATTCTACAATATTTCTGTACTTTCTTATCATCTCAATATCAATAATGCAATCAAATCAGATCAACTAACACAAGTACAACACAATCTAACTCAATCTCATTCTATCCTACTGTAGTATATATATATCACAGAAATCTCTGATATCAACATTTTCCTCAACAACCAAAGAACTCAATACTACAGTATAAACAAACCTAACAGGTACAGCATACCTCCATGCCACTCAGTCACAGATAATTATACAAAATGCATTAGTACATATCAATACGTATGCAGTATAATCATAACAAAATAGTACCTGTAGTGTATTCTGGGTCTGTTTCTCGATTCTGTTCCCTAAAATCTTCGGGAACCTTTCTGGGGACAGACTCTAGCAAAGTGCCCCGGCTGTTTACAAATATTGCATCTACCAAGCACTCCTTGGCATTTCTCTGTGGAATGCCTCCCTCCACAATTTCTGCAATATACTCCTGTATAGCTCGGGCTGGAACCACTGGAACTAGAGGAACCACTTCCTAATTTCTTGAACGGCTTCTTTTGAGCTTTCAATGGTTCTTTCTTTTTATCACTGCTGCTGCCAATCTCGACTCTAGAAGGCAGTTGCTGTGGATTCGGAGCTGGAAGATCATACGATGCTTCCTGTTGTCCTGTCAGAACTGTTTCTGCTCTTTTGGCCCTATTCAAGGTATCAGCAAAACTACTTGATTGCTTCACATTCACCAATGTACGTATTTCTGGATTCAATCCTTGAATAAATTGACTAGAAATAGCATCATCATTTCTAGCCACAAGAGGGGCAAAACGTAACAAGGTGAAAAACTGTGTTAAGTACTCATCAATACTCATCTGATTCTGTCTTAGGTTTGTAAACTCTGCACATCTGTCCTGTCTATATGATGTAGGGAAGAATCTTTGATAAAATTCAAATCGAAAGGTCTTCCACAGAATCATTAAACTACGCCGTTCTAAGTTTTCCTTAGTTACCATCCACCAACTCTTTGCAATATCCTGTAGCTAATTCCCAATCAGTGTAATTCTGCACTCATCTGTAAAGCCAAGGAATTCAAATAACATTTCTATATCTTCAAGCCAATTCTCACAATCTGCTGGCGTCTCAGTACCCTTTAAAATCGGTGGTTTGTACGACTGAAACTTCTTCATCTGTGTTTCTATCTGATTTTCTGATCTATCTATCTGAGTTTCTGGTATATCTGTCTGATCATACGAAGTACTACCCCTTTCTGGAATTCTCCGAGGCGGTATATCTGAATATCAAACAAATCAGTACACAATCTATACAATCTGTTTCAGCCCTCCTCTGATCATATACCTCTGATTCAGACTCGGTTATGATCCAAGCTTAGTAATTACATGCTGCAATCAACTCAGATAACAAACAACATGTAATAGGGAAAGCAATAAATCATGCTAGCACACACAATGTAAGTCAATCATTGAAATAATTCTCGTGCTAGCAATCACATGCAAGGAAAGAAAACTCAATCTACCCCGCTCATTCTCTTCTATCTCAGTCTAAAGGATCTATCAACTCTGACTATCTCAATCTAAAGGATCTATCATACTGATAATCTAAGTCTAAAGGAACTATCAGCTCTGTTACCACCTGTTGTGGGGACCCGGACGCTGATCTTTCTTACTAATCATCTTTGGGATTTAATTATTAATTAAGATAAACAGGGTCTAAAAATTTTTCGTTTTAAAATAAAGTACGGAAGGTAATGACATCTACATAATATATATATCTGTATAAAACTACATTTCAGTATAAAGATACAACAATCTTTTAACTAATCTAAGGTTCAACTACTACAGTTCAAGTAATAAAACCAAATCTATCCAAGTCCGGAATCACCACGCTAAACTCGTCTTCTCTCATCATCTTCTCGACCCCGATTCTGCCCCACCTGTTGTCATGCACACATACAAAACAAGACAACAGTCGGATACTCCGGTGAGAATAAATCACAGTATAAAACATGGTAAACATGCATATTGTGACACCCTGACCCGTAACGATAAAAATACAGCGGAATTTAAAATTTTCTTTAAAATATGGAAGGATTTTCAAAATACATTTCATGAAATGTTTACAAAATAAACACATGATCATTCAAATGATATACAAAATACAAAACAATCATTCCTATGATCATGTCAAAATCTTCCTTCCCACGGTGTATGCATATGACCCCCTGTCCACAGTCAACGTCCCGGGCCGCTACTCTGATCTGCATCACATGAAATAACTGAAATGAGAATAAATCTCAGCAAGTGGAACTCTAACATAGCAATGATACAATATACTCTGTAAAACATGGCTTTGAAATCATAAATACCATCAACTCTGAAACATGAATATCATAGCAATAGCAATAGCAATGAGATGGTATTTTCTTTACTCTGGGGATTGATATCAATAGTTTCTTTGCTCTGGTGCTAATACCCCTATCGATATAAACCGATAACTCTGAGGGATAAAAGCCTATGGTCGTTGATCAACTAATATTGTATGCAATCTCTGACTATATATTTATCAATCCGAAAACATTTAAACTCTCTCTTGGCTTTAACAATCACTTTGAAACTCTTTCTTTTCTCTTTTATTCCCTTTGAACAATAATGAGACATAAAAGTCTCCAATAATCAACAATGATAACAATTGAAACCCTTGAAGCACAATACATATACAATCATGTGAGCAAAAGGGATGAGTTTCCACTTACAAACCAATAGAACACCTCCAACTAATCACTTGGTACACCACCTACAACAATGATCCATAAATAACACCAAAATCAACTCTATATCCAAAAATACAAGTCAAATAATCCATTAAACCAACCAATACACCAACCTATAGCATCTCATTACAAAAAACCATGATAGAACTCAACCAAAAACTTACCTAAGCTTCCTAGCACCAAGGAGAACCTCGATCTCAAGTCGAAAATCGAACTAGATCCACGAATCGAAGATAGGAAATGGATGAAATGGTAGAAAACCCTTGCTCCTTAGAGAGAAAAACGAGATTGAAGGGGGAAAGAAGAAGGGAAATGAAGTCAAATCATCCAAAAAGCAACTAAATATCTCGCCCATACCTTCACCGCGGGTGCGCTGCCACAAGCACCGCGGGTGCGCTAAGCTCACGGCAATCCAAACAATTCCTGAACCACTAACACCGCGGGTGCGGTGCTGCAAGTACCGCTGCAGTACCGCGTGTGCGGTGTACACCGCGGGTGCGGTCCTTGCACTGCCGCGGGTGCGGTGATGCCACGGCCTCCCAAATCCACAATCATTAACAGTACACCGCGGGGGCACTCCTCTAAGAGCGCGGGTGCACTCTTGCTACGGTAATGAACAAAACCAAAGCAACTAAAATCGATCCGAAACTCTAAAACGAACAATCAACAACAACTAACACCTCAAGACAATAATAACCAATAATACTATGGCCCAAAACACAACTCTAAACATCTATTCACATAACCCAAATAACATACGAAACTTAAATCGTACTGTACACCGATCTCGGCTATTACAATCTCCCCTCCTTAGAGGAATTTCGTCCGCGAAATTGACGTCACTGCACGAACAACTCAGGATACTTCTCTCTCATCTCATCCTCTGGTTCCCACGTAGCCTCCTTGATCAAATGGTTCCTCCAAAGGACTTTAACGATGCCGATCTCTTTGTTCCTCAATACTCTAACTGTGCGATCCAAAATCTGGACCGGAATCTCTTGGTACGTCAAATTCGGCGTCAAGTCCAATGGCTCGTGGTGAAGAACATGGGAAGGATTCGCAACATGAAACACAATGTGAACTCTGTCAAGATCTGGCGGTAGGGCTAACCTGTAGGCTCTGTCACCAACTCTGTCCAAGATCTCAAAATGGCCAATGAATCTAGGACTCAACTTGCCCTTCTTGCCAAATCGCATCACACCCTTGAGAGGTGCTATTTTCAAGAACACGTGATCACCAACCTCGAACTGCAACGGCCTACGCCGAACATCTGCATAGTTCTTCTGTCTCGACTGCGCAGTCTTCATCCTCTCTCGGATCACAGCAACAACATCAGCAGTCTGTTGTACCAACTCTGGTCCCAACATCTTCCTCTCACCAACCTCATCCCAATACAAGGGCGATCTGCACTTCCTGCCATAAAGAGCCTCATATGGTGCCATGCCAATCGTCGTCTGGTAACTGTTGTTGTACGTGAACTCGACCAAAGGCAACTTAGAATCCCAGCTACCTGGATAATCGATAGTACAAGCTCTGAGCATATCCTCTAGAATCTGAATGACTCTCTCTGACTAACCGTCGCTCTGAGGGTGATAAGCTGTACTAAACGCTAACCGCGAACCCATAGCTCTGTGCAAACTCTTCCAAAACTCTGAAGTAAACCTGGGGTCACGATCAGACACAATCGACACAGGCACACCATGAAGTCTAACAATCTCTGCTATGTAATCCTCGGCATACTGGTTCATAGAGTACGTCGTCTTGACTGGAAGAAAGTGCGCTGACTTGGTCAACCGATCAACGATAACCCAAATGGAATTGAAACCTCTCTGAACTCTGGGAAGACCAGTCACGAAATCCATCGTAATATGCTCCCACTTCCACTGAGGAATCGGCAAAGATAGTAATGTCCCAGCAGGTCTCTGATGCTCGATCTTCACCTGCTGACAAGTAAGGCACTGAGAAATGAACAAAGCGACATCTTTCTTCATACCTGGCCACCAGTAGAGTCGACGAAGATCCTGATACATCTTCGTACTGCCTGGATGAATCGAGTATGGCGCGGTATGAGCCTCTGTCAGAATGTCTCGTCGAATATCATCGCCAACAGGAACACAAATACAGCCTCTGAAAGTCACCAAACCATCACCATTCGAACCAAACTCTGAGTTCCCTCTCTCCTCTGCTCTAGCTCTCAACTCTGACAACTGCAAATCAGTCGCCTGCTCTCTCCGGATCCTGTCCGTCAATGTAGTCCGAATGACCAACGCTGAAAGGCGAGCAATGGTTCCGGGGACTACCAAAGAAATATCCTCTCGCTGCAAATCCATCAACAACGGCCTCTGAATCAAAGAACTCAAAGAAGCACTCGATTTACGGCTCAAAGCATCAGCCACAACATTCGCTTTTCCTGGGTGTTAACTGATAGTCACATCATAATCTTTGACAAGCTCTAACCACCTCCTCTGTCGCATATTGAGCTCTTTCTGGGAAAACAGATACTTCAAACTCTTGTGGTATGTGAAGATCTCACACTTTTCGCCATACAAGTAATGTCTTCAAATCTTCAGGGCGAAAACCACAGCTGCTAGCTCCAAATCGTGCGTCGGATAATTCTTCTCGTAGTCTTTCAACTGGCGAGAAGCATAGGCAATAACCTTACCTCGCTGCATCAGCACTGCACCAAGACCTCTCTTCGACGCATCGGTATAGACAACAAAATCCTCAGAACCACTGGGCAATGAAAGAACAGGAGCTGTCGTCAATCTATCCTTCAACTCCTGAAATGCACTCTGGCAATCAAAAGACCACTCGAACTTCACAGTCTTCCTCGTCAGATTGGACAATGGCAGGGCAATCTTGGAAAAATCTGAAATGAAACGACGATAATAACCCCCCAAACCAAGGAAACTGCGTACCTCAGACACAGTAGTAGGAATAGGCCAATTCTGAATCGCCTCTATCTTCAACGGATCAACAGCAATGCCATCCTTCGAAACAACATGGCCTAGGAAAGAAATCTGATCGACCCAAAACTCACACTTCTTCAACTTGGCAAACAGCCTCTTCTCTCGCAACAACTGAAGAACCACTCTGAGATGCTCTGCATGAAGCTCTCTGGTCTTGGAATAGATTAGGATATCGTCGAAGAAGACAATGACAAAGCTATCCAGATAAGGCTTGAACACACGGTTCATCAGGTCCATGAAAACTGAAGGGGCATTGGTCAGACCAAAAGACATCACGAGAAACTCATAGTGACCGTACCTGGTCCGGAACGCTGTCTTAGGGATATCAGACTCCCTAACTGTAAGGCTCGAGAATTATCGATACTATTGATGTTGGAATTGTAGAGATAAGAATGCACAATTATGAGATTTTGAGCAGCAGGGCCGAAGCCACACCGCACCTGCGGTGCTAATACTACCGCACCCGCGGTGTAGGTGACAGAAAGTTGAGGGAAATTTGCGAAGCAGCACCGCACCCGCGGTGCGTGCAAGACCGCTCCCGCGGTGGTGGGACCGCACCCGCGGTGGTGCAAGCGCCGCACCCGCGGTGATCGAGATTCAGAAAATATTATTGCTGCCGAGAGCACAGCGCACTCGCGCTCTTAAGATACCGCACCCGCGGTGCTGCATGCAGAAGTGCCACCTTTGTTTGTGCTTATGACACATGGCATGTATATATATAGAGTCTCATGCTGATTCATTCTTCTCCATTTTCAGTAGAGAGAACCGAGAGCTCCTTCCAAAATTCCTCAAGTTCCTCATGGCTTTGAATTGAGCTTGTACAAAATTCATCCATCCAAATTTTGAGATAAGTAGGGATTATCGATCCTTGCATCGTTGGCTACGAAAGGACGTAAGTTTCTTACATTTCCAGCATGTTTCGAAATTCATATGTTGGAGAAGTTGTGATTTGCTTGAAGATATGTGTTCTTGATATCTTGAGCTTTATATAGTTGCTATCAGATTGATTTTCGGATATCGTATGCTTTTGTTCGAAATTCCAGCATGTGTTATGTGAAGATTTTACAGATTCTAACTGGTGGATTGATGTTTAGATGAGATCATGAGTTGTTGGGATTGATTATGATATTGTTGTGCTGAGATTGTATTATCGGTATCGAAGAAATACGTCGTTATGCCGTCGATTTTATACCGAATGTGATTCTTGAGTTGTACAAGATGGTTGAGTTGTGTTTTGATATATATATCACATTCATTATCCCATTTCAGATTAATCTTGACAGAGTTGACATTCTGACTTTGAGACTTCGATCGACGATTCGACAAGAAAGGTATAATTCATGTGGTCACGGGATTGCACAACTCGATTCAGATTTGATACGAGTTTCCCTAAATCACATACTAGATTGTTATTACATTTGATTATGTAATGCCTTGTTTATTGATTTATATTCGAGTCCTGAGATAGGAGAGATTGGCAGACTTGCCAAAACTAGACGTTTCGGTGTATCGACGCATAGGAGCAGATTTGCTATATGTGTAGACCCTCGATACAGAGTTGACCGAAGTCTAGGAATAAGACGTACCGTTGCCCCGAGTGGTTGGGTAGGTAACAGACCGTCTTATTCACACCGGGATCCCTAGATTAGAAAAGAGTCGAGTCAAGATTTGAATTGTCAAATACAGATTTGTATTCTACTACATGTTTAGATTTATATTCATGTTACTTGACATATGCTATGCTTTTGTACATGATTATGACATTGCATGCATCCATGTTTTATACTGGGATATGTTCTCACCGGAGTTATCCGGCTGTTGTCGTGTCTGTATGTGTGCATGGCAACAGGTGGGGCAGGACCAGGGTCACGAGCTAGATGAGAGATGATGATAGCGTGGAGATCTCGGGCATTGCAGATTACTAGTGGTTCTTATGAAACTTGTACTACTTATGTTTAGAGTTGTCATTTGAACACTAGTGAATGTTTGTACGAACAGACATGTATGTACATTATGTTGTTTATTTCAGTTAACGACATGTTATGCTTTATCTATACATTTGAATTAATGTTAAAAGCAAATTTTTGACCCACATTTTCGAACAAAGATCCAATTAAATCCCAAAAGAATTGAGTTAGAGCCCGGGTCCCCACAACAGGTGGTATCAGAGCAGTAGGTTCTGTAGACTGAGATAGAATAGAATGAGCGGGGTAGATCGAGTTATCCTCCTTGCTTTTGAGATGCTAGCATGCTTTATTGCTTTCCCTATATATGTTGTGTTGTATTATCTGAATTGATTTACAGCATTTCAAGCCTGAATCAGAACCGATTCTCGATCAGAGGTATATGATCAGAGGAGGGCTGAGACAGATGATATTGATTGGGTACTAATCAGTTTGATAATCAGATTTATGCCGCCTAGACGAGTGCCACAGCCAGAGCAGGGTAGCACATCAGGTGCACAGATGGACGTCACCGCGACGCCGATGGAGACTTTATTGAAGAGATTTCAGTCTTTCCATCCGCCTACCCTGAAGGGCACAGAGAGTGCAGTAGAGTGCGAGAGCTGGCTCGATGATATCGAGATGTTGTTTGAGTCTTTGGCTTACACTGACGAACGACGTGTGAAGCTGATAGGGCATCAGATGCAGGAGGTTGCCAAGAGCTGGTGGTTGACTACGAAGAGAGCCTTGGAGCACCGAGGCATTGATATCACGTGGAAAGTTTTTAAAGATGAGTTCTATCAGCGATTCTTCCCCGTCTCCTACCGGAAAGATAAGGGAGCTGAATTTGCAAATCTGAGACAGGGGCAGTGGAACATCGAGGAGTATGTTGCTAAATTTTCTGCATTGCTACGATTTGCACCGCATGTGGCCGGGAACGATAAGGCAGTGGCCGATCAGTTCATCAACGGGCTGAATCCCGATGTCTTTACTTTGGTGAACACGGGCCGGCCTAGTACTTTTTCGGAGGCACTGAACCGAGCGAAGGGAGCCGAGGCTGGCTTGATCAGGCAGCGAGGGGCTTCCTACGGTGTTCAGGGGCAGAGACCGCCACAGCCTACTACCGTACAGTTTCCATCACCTCCTCCTCGTTTCGATAGCGGATCTAGTGGTAGTGGCAAGAAGGAATTTCTAAAGGCTAAAGGCAATCAGTTTAAGAAATCTGGGAGTAGTTCATCGAGTTCGAGTGGATCTCGACAGAGAGGTCAGGGGTCAGAATATAGTGGTGCATACTGTGGTTCATGCGGAGGGCGACATGCTACGGAGCAGTGTCAAGGAGTTCTGGGACGCTGCAACATCTGTAGGCAACAGGGACACTTTGCCAGAGTTTGTCCCCAGAGAGGTGCATCACGATTCCAGAGTACAGGATCATCAGCACCAGCGCCACAGATGGAGAGACAGGCATCTTCGGTACACTCCTTTCAGCCACCCTCTACACAGACCCAGCAGAGACCAGGAGGTAGTCAGACGGTGAGTCAGCCTCGCCGACAGCAGGCACGTGTTTTTGCCCTGACAGAGGAGCAGGCGCAGGAGGCGCCAGATGACGTCATTGCAGGTAACTGTTTTCTTTGCGGTTATCCTGCATATGTGTTGATAGACACAGAGGGCATCGCATACATTCATATCTGAACATTTTGCATTGAGACATGCATTGCCTGTTGAGTCGATGTCGACAGTAGTGTCTATAGCTTCTCCGTTGGGAAGTGGCTTGATATCTGTGACTACTGTTAGACATTGTATGCTCCAGTTTGAGGGACATGAGATTGATCTTGATTGTGTAGTACTTGGTTTGGCTGATTTTGATTGTATAGTCGGTATAGACATGTTGACCAAGTACAGGGCTACTGTAGATTGTTTCCACAAGATTGTCAGATTCAGACCCGAAATGACAGACGAGTGGAAATTTTACGGCAAGGGTTCCAGATCTCGGATTCCCTTAGTATCTGCTCTGACTATGAGTAGATTGCTTCAGAGAGGAGCAGAGGGCTTTCTTGTATATTCAGTAGATCTACTGAAGACGAGCCCAGCATTGGCAGATTTGCCAGTGGTTTGCGAATTTGCAGATGTTTTTCCTGATGAGATTCCAGGGTTGCCTCCGGTTCGAGAGGTTGATTTCAGCATAGATCTTATGCCCGGTTCTGTTCCTATTTCGAGAGCTCCATATAGGATGGCACCGATAGAACTGAAAGAGTTGAAAGCACAGTTGGAGGATCTTCTGTCCAAGGGATATATCAGACCCAGTGTATCACCTTGGGGTGCTCCGGTGCTTTTCGTTAGAAAGAAAGATGGTTCGATGCGACTGTGTATTGATTATAGACAGTTGAACAAGGCAACAGTGAAGAACAAATATCCTTTGCCTCGCATCGACGATCTGTTTGATCAGTTACAGGGATCTTCGGTATATTCGAAGATTGATTTGAGATCAGGGTATCATCAGCTCAGAGTTAGAGACGTTGATATTCCGAAAACTGCATTCCGAACCAGGTATGGACATTACGAGTTTGTTGTTATGCCTTTCGGTTTGACGAATGCACCAGCGGTGTTTATGAGTTTGATGAACCGCATTTTTCAGAGATATTTAGATGATTTTGTGATTGTATTTATCGATGACATTTTGGTGTATTCGAAGAATTTGACTGAGCATGCAGATCACCTGAGGATTGTATTGAAGACTTTGAGAAATGAGCGGTTGTATGCCAAACTGTCCAAGTGTGAATTCTGGCTGAGACAGGTTGTCTTCTTGGGGCATATTATATCTGGAGATGGTATTGCGGTAGATCCGAGTAAAGTTGAAGCTGTGGTCAGTTGGCCGAGACCGACTTCTGTGCCTGAGATACGCAGTTTCATGGGTCTAGCCGGGTATTATCGTCGTTTTATTCGAGATTTCTCCAGTATAACGAAGCCTATCACTCAGTTGACCCAGAAGAATATGCCATTTGTGTGGTCCGAAGATTGTGAAGCCAGTTTTGTAGAATTGAAGAAGAGGCTGACTAGTGCGCCTGTCTTGACGATTCCATCAGGTACAGGTGAGTTCGTTGTATATTGTAATGCATCTCACAGAGGGCTTGGATGTGTTCTTATGCAGCGAGGGCACGTGATAGCGTACGCCTCTAGACAGCTGAAGCCACACGAGACTCGTTATCCGATTCATGATCTTGAATTGGCGGCGATTGTATTTGCACTCAAGATCTGGCGTCATTATCTGTATGGCGAGAAATTTGAGATCTATTCCGATCATAAGAGCCTGAAATATCTCTTTTCTCAGTCAGAGTTGAATATGAGGCAGCGACGATGGCTTGATCTGCTGAAAGATTTTGATTGCGAGATCAAGTACCATCCAGGAAAGTCGAATGCAGCGGCAGACGCCTTGAGTCGAAAGGTATGTGCTCTTTCCTTGTCGACTGTAGGTGTATCGAGTTTAGTAGAAGATTGTTGCTTGTCTGGATTGACATTTAATACAGAGAATAGACCGTTGCGACTTGCTGCGATTCAGATTGAGCCAGATCTGATTTCGAGGATCAAAGAAGCACAAAGAACTGATCCGAGCGTGCAGAGATCTATTGATATGGTCAGAGCTGGTCATATCTCAGAATATCAGGTCAGAGATTCTGTTCTGTATGTGCATAACCGTCTAGTGGTGCCCGATGTTTCAGATTTGAGACGACAGATCATGTCAGAGGCACACTGTAGTCGGTTCAGCATTCATCCTGGTGGCAGAAAGATGTACAACGACTTGAAGACACAATTCTGGTGGAAGCAGATGAAGACAGATATTGCAGAATTTGTGTCTAAATGTCTGAATTGCCAACAGGTGAAGGCAGAAAGGAAGAAACCCGGAGGTCTACTTCAGAGTTTGTCTGTTCCTGAATGGAAATGGGACCACATTTCCATGGATTTCGTGACGAAGTTACCTCGATCTTCGCGGGGCTGTGATTCGATTTGGGTCATCATTGACAGATTGACCAAATCTGCCTGTTTCATTCCGTACAGGATGACCTATCGACACGATCAGATGGCAGAGTTGTATGTCAGAGAGGTCGTCAGATTGCACGGTGTGCCGAAGTCGATCGTATCAGATCGTGATCCACGATTCACTTCTCACTTTTGGCACAGCTTGCAGCAGGCTTTGGGTACGACTTTACACCTGAGCACTGCTTATCATCCCCAGACAGACGGACAGTCAGAACGGACTATCCAGACTTTAGAGGATATGCTGAGAGCTGTAGTACTAGACTTTGGTACTAGTTGGCAAGATTCATTGCCGTTGTGTGAGTTTTCATACAACAACAGCTATCAGACGAGCATAGAGATGGCACCGTTCGAAGCTTTATACGGAAAGAAATGCAGATCTCCGTTGTACTGGGATGATATTTCTGAGGTACCAGAGTTAGGGCCTGATATGATTCGTGCGATGACTGAGAAAGTGAAGATCATTCAGAAAAGAATGAAGACGGCACAGGATAGGCAAGCGAAGTACGCCAATATCAGACGTAGACCGTTAGTATTTGAACAGGGAGACAGAGTATTTTTGAAGATTTCACCTTTCAGAGGCGTTGTCAGATTTGGCAAGCGTGGAAAATTGTCTCCTAGATACGTCGGTCCGTATGAGATCCTTGAAAAGATTGGCGATCGAGCTTACAGACTTGCTCTTCCTCCTTCACTGTCCGGTATACATGATGTTTTTCACGTGTCGATGTTACGCAGATATATGCCGGATGATTCTCATGTTATTCAACCTGACGAAGCCGAGTTAGATCAGACTTTGAGCTACGTCGAGCAACCGATACAGATTCTGGATAGGAAGGAAAAGAAGCTTAGAACCAAGACCATTCCGCTTGTGAAGATTCAGTGGAGTCGTCATGGCATCGAGGAAGCAACTTGGGAGACAGAGTCTGAAATGAGACAGAGGCATCCCGAGCTATTTGTATGATGTGAGTTTTCTTTCAGTTCTAATGTCATTTCTTCCTTTACTATGATTGATTAAGTTGTTTGCGAGTTCGAGGACGAACTCCTGTCTAAGAGGGGGAGAAATATAAGGCTCGAGAATTATCGATACTATTGATGTTGGAATTGTAGAGATAAGAATGCACAATTATGAGATTTTGAGCAGCAGGGCCGAAGCCACACCGCACCTGCGGTGCTAAGACTACCGCACCCGCGGTGTAGGTGACAAAAAGTTGAGGGAAATTTGCGAAGCAACACCGCACCCGCGGTGCGTGCAAGACCGCTCCCGCGGTGGTGGGACCGCACCCGCGGTGGTGCAAGCGCCGCACCCGCGGTGATCGAGATTCAGAAAATATTATTGCTGCCGAGAGCACAGCGCACCCGCGCTCTTAAGATACCGCACCCGCGGTGCTGCATGCAGAAGTGCCACCTTTGTTTGTGCTTATGACACATGGCATGTATATATATAGAGTCTCATGCTGATTCATTCTTCTCCATTTTCAGTAGAGAGAACCGAGAGCTCCTTCCAAAATTCCTCAAGTTCCTCATGGCTTTGAATTGAGCTTGTACAAAATTCATCCATCCAAATTTTGAGATAAGTAGGGATTATCGATCCTTGCATCGTTGGCTATGAAAGGACGTAAGTTTCTTACATTTCCAGCATGTTTCGAAATTCATATGTTGGAGAAGTTGTGATTTGCTTGAAGATATGTGTTCTTGATATCTTGAGCTTTATATAGTTGCTATCAGATTGATTTTCGGATATCGTATGCTTTTGTTCGAAATTCCAGCATGTGTTATGTGAAGATTTTACAGATTCTAACTGGTGGATTGATGTTTAGATGAGATCATGAGTTGTTGGGATTGATTATGATATTGTTGTGGTGAGATTGTATTATCGGTATCGAAGAAATACGTCGTTATGCCGTCGATTTTATACCGAATGTGATTCTTGAGTTGTACAAGATGGTTGAGTTGTGTTTTGATATATATAGCACATTCATTATCCCATTTCAGATTAATCTTGACAGAGTTGACATTCCGACTTTGAGACTTCGATCGACGATTCGACAAGAAAGGTATAATTCATGTGGTCACGGGATTGCACAACTCGATTCAGATTTGATACGAGTTTCCCTAAATCACATACTAGATTGTTATTACATTTGATTATGTAATGCCTTGTTTATTGATTTATATTCGAGTCCTGAGATAGGAGAGATTGGCAGACTTGCCAAAACTAGACGTTTCGGTGTATCGACGCATAGGAGCAGATTTGCTATATGTGTAGACCCTCGATACAGAGTTGACCGAAGTCTAGGAATAAGACGTACCGTTGCCCCGAGTGGTTGGGTAGGTAACAGACCGTCTTATTCACACCGGGATCCCTAGATTAGAAAAGAGTCGAGTCAAGATTTGAATTGTCAAATACAGATTTGTATTCTACTACATGTTTAGATTTATATTCATGTTACTTGACATATGCTATGCTTTTGTACATGATTATGACATTGCATGCATCCATGTTTTATACTGGGATATGTTCTCACCGGAGTTATCCGGCTGTTGTCGTGTCTGTATGTGTGCATGGCAACAGGTGGGGCAGGACCAGGGTCACGAGCTAGATGAGAGATGATGATAGCGTGGAGATCTCGGGCATTGCAGATTACTAGTGGTTCTTATGAAACTTGTACTACTTATGTTTAGAGTTGTCATTTGAACACTAGTGAATGTTTGTACGAACAGACATGTATGTACATTATGTTGTTTATTTCAGTTAACGACATGTTATGCTTTATCTATACATTTGAATTAATGTTAAAAGCAAATTTTTGACCCACATTTTCGAACAAAGATCCAATTAAATCCCAAAAGAATTGAGTTAGAGCCCGGGTCCCCACACTAACCTTCAACTGATAGTAGCCAGACCGAAGATCAATCTTCGAAAAGACAGTGGCACCATGGAGCTGATCAAACAAATCATCTATCCGTGGCAACGGATACTTATTCTTGACAGTCACTTTGTTAAGCTCCCTGTAGTCGATACACAGTCGCAAAGAACCATCCTTCTTCTTAACAAATAGAACTGGAGCTCCCCAAGGCGAAGAACTCTGTCGAATAAAACCCTTGTCTAGAAGATCCTGCAACTGCGCTTTCAACTCCTTCATCTCGGTAGGGGCCATCCTGTACGGAGCCTTAGAAATAGGAACCGTACCTGGAGCTAAATCGATCGAAAACTCAACATCCCTATCCGGCGGCAAACCCGGAACATCATCCTCAAACACATCAGCAAACTCCCTCACAACATCGATATCATCAATATTCAACTTAATCAGTCTATCCACATCCACAATAGAAGCCAGAAACACATCACAACCTCTACACATCAACTTCTCAGCCTCAAGACAAGAAATAAATGGAAGGACCAGCGAAGTACCTGTGCTGGCGAGAACTCCTCCCTGGCCATCATCTGCAAAAGTCACCTTCTTAGCAACACAAACGATAACTGCACGGTAAGTCGAAAGCCAATCCATGCCAAGAATAACATCAAAGGCAACCAACGGGATGACAATCAAATCAGCAAAAACCTCCCTATCAACAATACGAACGGGGCAAGCATACACTATCGATGTTGGGCACAAGAAATCTCCCGAAGGCAAAACAACATTAAGCTGGAGGGGAAGAACAGAAGGAACTATACCCAAAGATCTCAAAAACAAATCAGACATAAAAGAATGAGTAGCACCAGTATCTATCAAAGTCGTAGCTACTCTGCCTGAAATTAAAATAGCACTAGAGATCACAGAATAATCATGATTAATACCTTCCTTCGTCATCGTAAAGATACGACCCTGCACCTTCCCTTGACTAGCTCCTCGTGGACAATCTCTGGCAACGTGGCCTGCCGTGCCACAACGATAACAGGTATGAGTGCCAAATCTACACTCTCCCCTATGATGCTTGCCACACTTAGGACACAGTGGCTTCTCGGGATCAACTGGAACTGGCGGTGGTCTAGGACTTGACTCCATCTTGCCCTTGCCCTTGAAACGATCCCTGCCCCTCTGATTCGAACTCTGGCCCCTCTGAGCAATGGCCTGGTGTCTCGCTTGCCTCTCCCGGGCAATGTCCTTCTCGTCCTGCTCGGCCAACAAAGCTTTGGACACGATCTCCTTGAAAGTAACAGCCTTGGACATGTTGATATCACGACGAATCTCAGCTCTAAGGCCTCGAATGAAATGAGCGCCTTTGTCTTTATCATTGGAAGCAATGTAAGGAGCAAACAAGCAACCCTCCTCAAACTTGAGAATATACTCACCGACATCCAAGCTCCCCTGTCGAAGCTCCAAGAACTCCGTAACCTTCCTCGCTCGAAGTGCGTCGGGGAAATACTTGTCATAGAACAAGTCTGTGAACTCTGACCACTTCAACGTCGAGACAGTCACACCAACCTTCGTCGCGTTCCACCAAATGCGGGCAGCCTTAACAAACATGAAAACTGCACAACTGATCCTGTCTTTGTCCTCGTACTGGAGATGATCGAAGATCGCCTCTAAAGCCTTGACCCACTCGACAGGAACTAAAGGATCGGTGCTACCTGCGAATTCCGGTGGATCCATCCTCTTGAAAGCAGAAAAGACGGCATCAGTGCCAACAGCCTGAGCAACTGGAACTCTACCTTGGCCTCTACCCTGTCCTGTTCCTTGCAATCGAAGCAGCTGCTGAATCTGCTCGCTATGGACCTTGGCCTGCTCCTTAAGCAACTTGCCGAACTCATCGACAACTCTAGAGGAAGAACTATCCTCACCCTCTACTGCTTTCCTCTTAGGTGGCATACTCTACAATTGCTCACAAGACACCAATCAATAGATAACAATGAATAAATAGATGCAAAGAAAACATACCCGGACAGTTGAAAGTAGACGAAGTCATATGCATTGGTCCGAAGAACACCGCTCTGATACCACTAAATGTGACACCCTGACCCGTAACGATAAAAATACAGCGGAATTTAAAATTTTCTTTAAAATATGGAAGGAGTTTCAAAATACATTTCATGAAATGTTTACAAAATAAACACATGATCATTCCAATGATATACAAAACAATCATTCCTATGATCATGTCAAAATCTTCCTTCCCACGGTGTATGCATATGACCCCCTGTCCACAGTCAACGTCCCGGGCCGCTACTCTGATCTGCATCACATGAAATAACTGAAATGAGAATAAATCTCAGCAAGTGGAACTCTAACATAGCAATGATACAATATACTCTGTAAAACATGGCTTTGAAATCATAAATACCATCAACTCTGAAACATGAATATCATAGCAATAGCAATAGCAATGAGATGGTATTTTCTTTACTCTGGGGATTGATATCAATAGTTTCTTTGATCTGGTGCTAATACCCCTATCGATATAAACCGATAACTCTGAGGGATAAAAGCCTATGGTCGTTGATCAACTAATATTGCATGCAATCTCTGACTATATATTTATCAATCCGAAAACATTTAAACTTTCTCTTGGCTTTAACAATCACTTTGAAACTCTTTCTTTTCTCTTTTATTCCCTTTGAACAATAATGAGACATAAAAGTCTCCAATAATCAACAATGATAACAATACATAACAATGAATCAATAGAAGGGAATAACACATTAAAACCCTTGAAACACAATACATATACAATCATGTGAGCAAAAGGGAACCTAAGCTTCCTAGCACCAAGGAGAACCTCGATCTCAAGTCGAAAATCGAACTAGATCCACGAATCGAAGATAGGAAATGGATGAAATGGTAGAAAACCCTTGCTCCTTAGAGAGAAAAACGAGATTGAAGGGGGAAAGAAGAAGGGAAATGAAGTCAAATCATCCAAAAAGCAACTAAATATCTCGCCCATACCTTGACCGCGGGTGCGCTGCCACAAGCACCGCGGGTGCGCTAAGCTCACGGCAATCCAAACAATTCCTGAACCACTAACACCGCGGGTGCGGTGCTGCAAGTACCGCTGCAGTACCGCGTGTGCGGTGTACACCGCGGGTGCGGTCCTTGCACTGCCGCGGGTGCGGTGATGCCACGGCCTCCCAAATCCACAATCATTAACAGTACACCGCGGGGGCACTCCTCTAAGAGCGCGGGTGCACTCTTGCTACGGTAATGAACAAAACCAAAGCAACTAAAATCGATCCGAAACTCTAAAACGAACAATCAACAACAACTAACACCTCAAGACAATAATAACCAATAATACTATGGCCCAAAACACAACTCTAAACATCTATTCACATAACCCAAATAACATACGAAACTTAAATCGTACCGTACACCGATCTCGGCTATTACAATCTCCCCTCCTTAGAGGAATTTCGTCCGCGAAATTGACGTCACTGCACGAACAACTCAGGATACTTCTCTCTCATCTCATCCTCTGGTTCCCACGTAGCCTCCTCGATCAAATGGTTCCTCCAAAGGACTTTAACGATGCCGATCTCTTTGTTCCTCAATACTCTAACTGTGCGATCCAAAATCTGGACCGGAATCTCTTGGTACGTCAAATTCGGCGTCAAGTCCAATGGCTCGTGGTGAAGAACATGGGAAGGATTCGCAACATGAAACACATTGTGAACTCTGTCAAGATCTGGCGGTAGGGCTAACCTGTAGGCTCTGTCACCAACTCTGTCCAAGATCTCAAAATGGCCAATGAATCTAGGACTCAACTTGCCCTTCTTGCCAAATCGCATCACACCCTTGAGAGGTGCTATTTTCAAGAACACGTGATCACCAACCTCGAACTGCAACGGCCTACGCCGAACATCTGCATAGTTCTTCTGTCTCGACTGCGCAGTCTTCATCCTCTCTCGGATCACAGCAACAACATCAGCAGTCTGTTGTACCAACTCTGGTCCCAACATCTTCCTCTCACCAACCTCATCCCAATACAAGGGCGATCTGCACTTCCTGCCATAAAGAGCCTCATACGGTGCCATGCCAATCGTCGCCTGGTAACTGTTGTTGTACGTGAACTCGACCAAAGGCAACTTAGAATCCCAGCTACCTGGATAATCGATAGTACAAGCTCTGAGCATATCCTCTAGAATCTGAATGACTCTCTCTGACTAACCGTCGCTCTGAGGGTGATAAGCTGTACTAAACGCTAACCGCGAACCCATAGCTCTGTGCAAACTCTTCCAAAACTCTGAAGTAAACCTGGGGTCACGATCAGACACAATCGACACAGGCACACCATGAAGTCTAACAATCTCTGCTATGTAATCCTCGGCATACTGGTTCATAGAGTACGTCGTCTTGACTGGAAGAAAGTGCGCTGACTTGGTCAACCGATCAACGATAACCCAAATGGAATTGAAACCTCTCTGAACTCTGGGAAGACCAGTCACGAAATCCATCGTAATATGCTCCCACTTCCACTGAGGAATCGGCAAAGATAGTAATGTCCCAGCAGGTCTCTGATGCTCGATCTTCACCTGCTGACAAGTAAGGCACTGAGAAATGAACAAAGCGACATCTTTCTTCATACCTGGCCACCAGTAGAGTCGACGAAGATCCTGATACATCTTCGTACTGCCTGGATGAATCGAGTATGGCGCGGTATGAGCCTCTGTCAGAATGTCTCGTCGAATATCATCGCCAACAGGAACACAAATACGGCCTATGAAAGTCACCAAACCATCACCATTCGAACCAAACTCTGAGTTCCCTCTCTCCTCTGCTCTAGCTCTCAACTCTGACAACTGCAAATCAGTCACCTGCTCTCTCCGGATCCTGTCCGTCAATGTAGTCCGAATGACCAACGCTGAAAGGCGAGCAATGGTTCCGGGGACTACCAAAGAAATATCCTCTCGCTGCAAATCCATCAACAACGGCCTCTGAATCAAAGAACTCAAAGAAGCACTCGATTTACGGCTCAAAGCATCAGCCACAACATTCGCTTTCCCTGGGTGGTAACTGATAGTCACATCATAATCTTTGACAAGCTCTAACCACCTCCTCTGTCGCATATTGAGCTCTTTCTGGGAAAACAGATACTTCAAACTCTTGTGGTATGTGAAGATCTCACACTTTTCGCCATACAAGTAATGTCTTCACATCTTCAGGGCGAAAACCACAGCTGCTAGCTCCAAATCGTGCGTCGGATAATTCTTCTCGTAGTCTTTCAACTGGCGAGAAGCATAGGCAATAACCTTACCTCGCTGCATCAGCACTGCACCAAGACCTCTCTTCGACGCATCGGTATAGACAACAAAATCCTCAGAACCACTGGGCAATGAAAGAACAGGAGCTGTCGTCAATCTATCCTTCAACTCCTGAAATGCACTCTGGCAATCAAAAGACCACTCGAACTTCACAGTCTTCCTCGTCAGATTGGACAATGGCAGGGCAATCTTGGAAAAATCTGAAATGAAACGACGATAATAAACCCCCAAACCAAGGAAACTGCGTACCTCAGACACAGTAGTAGGAATAGGCCAATTCTGAATCGCCTCTATCTTCAACGGATCAACAGCAATGCCATCCTTCGAAACAACATGGCCTAGGAAAGAAATCTGATCGACCCAAAACTCACACTTCTTCAACTTGGCAAACAGCCTCTTCTCTCGCAACAACTGAAGAACCACTCTGAGATGCTCTGCATGAAGCTCTCTGGTCTTGGAATAGATTAGGATATCGTCGATGAAGACAATGACAAAGCTATCCAGATAAGGCTTGAACACACGGTTCATCAGGTCCATGAAAACTGAAGGGGCATTGGTCAGACCAAAAGACATCACGAGAAACTCATAGTGACCGTACCTGGTCCGAAACGCTGTCTTAGGGATATCAGACTCCCTAACCTTCAACTGATAGTAGCCAGACCGAAGATCAATCTTCGAAAAGACAGTGGCACCATGGAGCTGATCAAACAAATCATCTATCCGTGGCAACGGATACTTATTCTTGACAGTCACTTTGTTAAGCTCCCTATAGTCGATACACAGTCGCAAAGAACCATCCTTCTTCTTAACAAATAGAACTGGAACTCCCCAAGGCGAAGAACTCGGTCGAATAAAACCCTTGTCTAGAAGATCCTGCAACTGAGCTTTCAACTCCTTCATCTCGGTAGGGGCCATCCTGTACGGAGCCTTAGAAAGAGGAACCGTACCTGGAGCTAAATCGATCGAAAACTCAACATCCCTATCCGGCGGCAGCGGTGTACACCGCAGGTGCGGTCCTTGCACTGCCGCGGGTGCGGTGATGCCACGGCCTCCCAAATCCACAATCATGAACAGTACACCGCGGGGGCACTCCTCTAAGAGCGCGGGTGCACTCTTGCTACGGTAATGAACAAAACCAACGCAACTAAAATCGATCCGAAACTCTAAAACGAACAATCAACAACAACTAACACCTCAAGACAATAATAACCAATAATACTATGGTCCAAAACACAACTCTAAACATCTAATCACATAACCCAAATAACATACAAAACTTAAATCGTACCGTACACCGGGCTCGGCTATTACACATATACATAAACATGTCATGAAATATTCTATCATGAATAAAATTTAAGCAATGGATTTCATAATCTATGAAATTAAGTCAAAATAAGCATGCCAATCAAATCATCTAAACATGCTATTCAAATCCAATCATAAAAACGTGCTATCATGACTGAAAGCAATAAAATGGGTTTCATAGTCTATGAAACCACATTCATAAACGCATGCAGTTCTAGTCAAATCATGTCTAGACTCGACTCATCTATAACTCTAGGGATCCCGTTGTGAATAAGACGATCTATCACCTACTCTCCAATCGGGGTGACGGTACGTCTTATTCCTAGACTTCGGTCTGATCTGTATCCACATCTACAATAGGAGAGTGAATCTTCCCCTAAGCTGTGATATCACCGAACGTCTAGAAGTTTGACGGATCTGTCAAGACTCCCTATCTTAAATACAATGCATATAACAATCTGTAAACAAAGCATAATCATATCATAAAATAAACAACAATAATTCTAGTATGTGATTTTATTGGGAAACTCAAATGGGATCTATTTGAGTTGTATCTTCCCGAATATCACATGAATTATAACTTTGTCGTCCCGGTCTGACGAAGACAATGATCTGTATTCAACTCTGTCCATATCAAATCTGAAATGACAATATCGAATACGCTGTGTCAGTGAATAACTCAATACACACCATATTCTGATCAATACTCAAATCTGTATACAATCTGATCAATATCTGAACAAGATACAATCTGAGTAATTACTGAGTCTGATCAATATCAATCAATACTGAATCTGCTCAATCGAAATCAACTGATGTTTCGACGGCATAACAATACAATCTGAATAACCCCGTCAATCTGAACATCACAAATATAATACTAGAACGTATAATCAATACTGATATAACTCATAATCTCACCGATAACATAATCTGATATCGAATCTCAGTCAATATCTTTCAAAAATCATAACAATTACAGAAACAGTCTGTTCTTTAATCTGACTTCAATTCTATAATGTCTACGGTAGTAGAAACATCATATCTGAATCATATTCAATTCTGACAATATCATAAATTCAAATCTTGTCTAAACGTAACAAAACTTACGTCCAGTTGTAGCCTGTGTCAATTCTGGCATCGTGCATGTTCAGCACGTTTCGCGCATATGCGCCAACAATGTCGCGCATATGCGCCGGTAGCTCACACCAGCATTTTGCCAACTCGCGCATATGCGCCATTTATGTCGCGCATATGCGCCAATCATTCTGCCTAACCCGCGCATATGCGCCATTTAAATCGCGCATATGCGCCAATCCTTCTGGACCTTCCGCGCATATGCGCCATTTTCTTCGTGCATATGCGCCAAGCATAATCTTCCCACTTAATGAAATTTCTTCTTTCGACTTTGCAGGTCTGATCCGTTCCGTCTATAATCATCTTAATTATCAACCATAGATTATAATAATCATTTACAAATCTTTTCAGATTAACCGGATTAATTTCTCGGGCCTTACACAAATATTGCGGATTTGTTCTTTAGAGAAGTCGTTAGGTTGCATGGCATACCTAGGACTGTTGTTTCTGGTCGCGATGTTAAATTCTTTAGTTATATTGGAAGACTTTATGGGCTAAACTTGGCACAAAATTGTTGTTTTCTACTACTTGTCATCCTCAAACGGATGGACAAACTGAAGTTGTCAATAGAACTTTGGGAACACTTTTGCGTGCTATTCCTAAAAAGAACTTGGATTGACATTTCTATGGACTTTATTTTGGGGTTGCCTAGGTCTAAGAAGGGGAGGGATTCTATTTTTGTTGTTGTGGATAGATTCTCTAAGATGGCACATCTTATAGCTTGTCATAAAACCGATGATGCTTCAAACATTGCGGATATGTTCTTTAGAGAAGTCGTTAGGTTGCATGGCGTGCCTAGGACTATTGTTTCTGATCGCGATGTTAAATTCTTGAGTTACTTTTGGAAGACTTTATGGGCTAAACTTGGCACAAAATTGTTGTTTTCTACTACTTGTCATCCTCAAACGGATGGACAAACTTAAGTTGTCAATAGAACTTTGGGAACACCTTTGCGTGCTATTCTTAAAAAGAACTTGGATTGAAATTTCTATGGACTTTATTTTGGGGTCGCCTAAGACAAAGAAGGGGAGGGATTCTATTTTTGTTGTTGTGGATAGATTCTCTAAGATGGCACATTTTATAGCTTGTCATAAAACCGATGATGCTTCAAACATTACAGATTTGTTCTTTAGAGAAGTCGTTAGGTTGCATGGCATGCCTAGGACTATTGTTTCTGGTCGCGATGTTAAATTCTTTAGTTACTATTGGAAGACTTTATGGGCTAAACTTGGCAAAAAATTGTTGTTTTCTACTACTTGTCATCCTCAAACGGATGGACAAACTGAAGTTGTCAATAGAACTTTGGGAACACTTTTGCGTGCTATTCTTAAAAAGAACTTGGATTGACATTTCTATGGACTTTATATTGGGGTTGCCTAGGACTAAGAAGGGGAGGGATTCTATTTTTTTTTGCTGTGGATAGATTCTCTAAGATGGCTCATTTTATAGCTTGTCATAAAACCGATGATGCTTCAAACATTGCGGATTTGTTATTTAGAGAAGTCGTTAGGTTGCATGGCGTGTCTAGGACTATTGTTTCTGATCGCGATGTTAAATTCTTGAGTTACTTTTGGAAGACTTTATGGGCTAAACTTGGCACAAAATTGTTGTTTTCTACTACTTGTCATCCTCAAACGGATGGACAAACTGAAGTTGTCAATAGAACTTTGGGAACACCTTTGCGTGCTATTCTTAAAAAGAACTTGGATTGACATTTCTATGGACTTTATTTTGGGTTGCCTAGAACTAAGAAGGGGAGGGATTCTATTTTTGTTGTTGTGGATAGATTCTCTAAGATGGCACATTTTATAGTTTGTCATAAAACTGATGATGCTTCAAACATTGCGGATTTGTTCTTTAGAGAAGTCGTTAGGTTGCATGGCATGCCTAGGACTAGTGTTTCTGGTCACGATGTTAAATTCTTTAGTTACTATTGGAAGACTTTATGGGCTAAACTTGGCACAAAATTGTTGTTTTCTACTACTTGTCATCCTCAAACGGATGGACAAACTGAAGTTGTCAATAGAACTTTGGGAACACTTTTGCGTGCTATTCTTAAAAAGAACTTGGATTGACATTTCTATGGACTTTATTTTGGGGTTGCCTAGGACGAAGAAGGGGAGGGATTCTATTTTTGTTGTTGTGGATAGATTCTCTAAGATGGCACATTTTATAGCTTGTCATAAAACCGATGATGCTTCAAACATTGCGGATATGTTCTTTAGAGAAGTCGTTAGGTTGCATGGCTTGCCTAGGACTATTGTTTCTGATCGCGATGTTAAATTCTTGAGTTACTTTTGGAAGACTTTATGGGCTAAACTTGGCACAAAATTGTTGTTTTCTACTACTTGTCATCCTCAAACGGATGGACAAACTGAAGTTGTCAATAGAACTTTGGGAACACTTTTGCGTGCTATTCTTAAAAATAACTTGGATTGACATTTCTATGGACTTTATTTTGGGGTTGCCTAGGACTAAGAAGGGGAGGGATGTTAGAGTAGGTGCCCGTCGAGCCAAGTATTTGAAAGCGGACCGGTTACGGTGGCCGGAAGCGCAACGGAAGTCAAAAATTTTAATTTCATAGCAAGAAATTCGGCCACCATGATTTATGTGCAATATTTACAAACAAACACCATACATAGGATGTTTTAGAAAATTACCTATCAACCTCTTGAGGTTGATGTATGGCACCAACTTTGTTGTAAACAACAAAGCTCTTCAAGGTTGAAGATCTACAAGCCTCCAACTTCCTTTCCTTCAAAATCAAGCCCACCACAAGCTATGTAAAACCCCTCTTGATTTGCACTAGAAAAATCAAGAGGATTTTTCAATGAGAAATCTTTTATTCTCCAACACTTGAAGAACAAAAGAGAGAAGAATTTTGGGAGAGAAAGACTAGAAAATTTCGGCCAAGACAAGGTTGGAATGAGGGAGTGAAGTCTAGACTTGGGTGTGGGAAAAGTGAAAAAGTTGATCCCCATGCCATGCATTATTTTATTAAAAAGTATTCAAAGTCTCTTCACCTCCCAAGCATGCAAACCCTAGCATGTCATGCATATATAATATGGTTTTTAACACATTAAAAACCATGGACTAAATTTTAATTATCTCAAACACATTTGAGATTAATTAAATACTACTTGAATTTATTCAAGTCCCACTAGTTAAATAATTATTTTAATTGAGCTCTACAAGACTCAATATTATTAATTCAACACTTGAATTATTTTTAATTATTTGGACTCTACTAGGTCCACTAGTGTTTAATTAATTCAACACTTGAATTAATTTAATTTAGTCCCCAATAATGTTTATGAAAATCACAATTTTTCAACTACATTATTTACTTGGCCAAATTTTAATCTTAGGAACACTTCCATAAATTAAAATTTATATTTCTCTCTTAGAAGTCATACTTCTATTTTTCTTAACGCTTATAAACACATTTATAAGCCGTTCAACACATTGAACTATTTTACTTCTCATCGGGATTTACAAAGCCAGTACTTGTGTGGCCCTCAATGGTTCATTGATACAACTAGCCGTGGGTTCACATCTCCATGTGATTCGGACTAAACATGTCCTTATACGAGCATACCCCAATTGCTCCATTCTTACTTATCAACTCCTTGATAGTAAGAACGTCAGAACTCAAGTCTGATAGTACCCCACCAATCACGTTAAACGCCTAGCAGCATCGCTTACGTGATTCCCTAGGTATCACATGATAGTGCCTGCAAGAACCATTCAATTATGGTTAGCGTACAGTACGGTCCCTTCAACTCATATATCCCGACCGATTCGACAACTATTGGTTTATCGAGAGTTGTCAATGAATCGATACTATGTGTCATGTTGTGGTTGCATCGATGGTGTAATCTATGAAACCCCTTTCATAATTACCACCATACTCTGATCAGAGATTTCAACCCACATATACATGAAAAACACATAGGATATCCATACCCGAAGGTAAGCGGTGAATCCCCGACTACAATGCATCGACTCCTATATGTTTCGCCGTAACACCCAACCTTGCCACCTAATGACCCCATAAGAGTCGGTAAACAAGTCAAAGTGAAACGCTAGCACATAGAGTCTCAATGTTGTCCCGGGTCATAAGGACTAATTCTGTACAACCATAAACCAGGACTTTTCCACTCGATAAGTGAGAACCACTTGGAAAGTCCTTTTATGGAGGGTTGTTCAGTGCACTCTACCAGGAGCACCTATCTGCATGCTCGGACATCACAATGTCCCCTACCAATGAAACATGGTACTCACATCGCAGATACTAGTCTCTAACTCGAGCGGCCTTTATCCTTCTTAGTGGCGGCTGAATCGACTAGGAACGGTTTAGAATATACAGTATTCCAAATATGAGTTTCATGATACTCATCATATGAGCATCTCATATTCTTTCTACTATTTGTATATTCAAGGACTTTATCTATGCAACTAGCATGGGTATAAAGATAAAGATGCGCCAAGGGTATAAAGATAAAGATGCGCCAAATTAATAAATTCAAATATTATTAAAATAAAGATTGCTTATACATAGAGTGTCATTGTGAACACTCGGCCAACACTTGGCTCGACGGGCACCTACTCTAACAATCTCCCACTTGCACTAGAGCCAACTACCCATATGCTTTCAGATCCATTGATTCGCGATGCTTGTCGAATATTGGTCCAGGTAAAGGCTTAGCTAGTGGATCAACAACATTGTCCGCGGAGCCGACTGTGTCAATCGACACTTCTCCTTTTCCCACAATCTCTCCGAGGATGTGGTACTTTCTCAATACATGTTTGGACTTCTGATGAGACCTTGGCTCCTTTGCTTGAGCTAAAGCTCCCGTGTTGTCACACAACACCGGGACAGGAGCAATTCCATTAGGAATGACGTCCAACTCTTAGACGAAATTCCTTATCCAAACAGCCTCCCTTGCTGCATCTAATGCAGCAATGTATTCGGCCTCTGTGCTGGAATCCGTAGTATTGTCTCGCTTGGAACTCTTCCAAGAGACAGCAGCACCATAGAGCATGAATACAAAACTAGAGGTTGACTTCGAGTCATCGATATCGCTTTGGAAGCTAAAGTCGGTATAGCCTTCCAATTTCAGTTCTCCACCCCATTGACCAAGAACAACTTATTGGTCCTTCTCAACTACTTGAGAATGTCTTTCACAGCTTTCCAGTGTGGAAAACCAGGGTTCGATTGATATCTTTTCACTACACATAGTGCAAACGCCACGTCAGGACGTGTAGATATCATCACATACATGATGCTACCAATTGCCGATGCATACGGAATGCGTGTCATCGCCACTATCTCTGCATCTGTCTCAAGAGACAGACTTGGATAGGGACACGCCATGACACATTGGTAGATGTCCTCTCATGGACTCATCCATCGAGAACCGCTTCACGATGGTATCAATGTATGTGGACTGAGTGAGATCAAGTCATCTTTTCGATCTATCTCTATAGATCTGTATCCCAATACAAAAGATGCTTCACCCAAGTCCTGCATCGAGAACTTGCTTTCTAACCATATCTTAGTTGATTGCAACATTCCTACATTATTCCTAATGAGTAGAATGTTATCAATATATAACACCAGGAATGTCACAACACTCCCACTGACCTTCTTATACACATAGGGTCCCTCAGGATTCATAGTAAATCAAACTCTTTGATTGTACTATCGAATCTAAGGTTCCAACTCCTTGATGCCTGCTTTAGACCATAAATAGATCTCTGAAGTTTGCATACCAAATGCTCACTTCCGACAGATGTAAACCCTTCAGGTTGAGACATGTAAATCACTTTCTTAAAATCCCCATTAAGAAAGACTGTCTTAACATCCATCTGCCATAACTCATAGTCATACCATGCAGCTATGCCAAGCAAAATCCTTATGGACTTGAACATTGCGATTGGGAAAAGGTTTCCTCAAGGTCAACTCCTTGTCTTTGAGTACATCCTTTTGCCACCAATCGCGCCTTGAAGGTCAATACCTTCCCATCCGCCCCAAGTCCCTGTGGGAACAGTTCCCTCAGGTGGATCCACAAGATCCTACACTTGGTTCGAATGCATGGAATTCAACTCAGATTCCATTGCTTCAAGCCACTTGGATGAATCGGCATCAGATAATGCTTCCTTGAAGGTCCTTGGATCACATCCATGGTTAGGCTCATCATGGCCCTCTTCAAGAAGCTGACCATACCTCATAAGTGGTCTCGAGACTTTCTCGTATCTGCTAGGAGCTTGTATCTCCTCTCTTGGCTCATCGGGTGTGGGTTCTATAATTGCGGGTTTCTCTCGAACCTCTTCGAGTTCTATCATCTCCCTTTTTCTATCCAATAGAAAATCCTTTTCCAAAAAGGTTGCATTCCTAGAAACAAACACCTTTGTTTCTTGGGGATGATAGAAATAATATCCAACTTAATTCTTTGGATATCCCACCAAGTAACATAAAATGGATCAACAGTCCAATTTTATCTCCCACTACCTGCTTTACATTAGCAGGGCTCCCCATATTCTAAAATAAGAATATTTGGGAGGCTTACCCATCCATATCTCATATGGTGTCTGCCTTTGAATGGACATTTAATGGAATATCTTTTAATTTTAAGTTATAGAGATCGTTTTCAAGTTCTCAAGTACCAATCAAACATTCATTCATGTAAATGTTGCAAACACCTTTGCAAAATAAACAAGAATATCCATTTTTATCAGCATAGAAATGGAAACAATGTTTTTACAAAAAAATAGGTACAAACAAAACATCTCATAAAATTAACTTAAACTATCGTTCAATAATAAGTAAACATCCTTAATAGCCTTGGCAGCAACTCTTGCTCCATTGTCCATCCTAAAGAAGGTCACACCTTCCTTAAGCTTCCTACTTCTTCCCATCACCTGTAACCCATTACAGAGATGTGAGTCACAACCGGTATCTAATACCCAAGAAGTAGAGTTAATTGAAATGTTTACTTAAATTTAGAACATACCGTTTCCAGAACACTTCTGGGCCAGATATTCCTTGCAATTTCGCTTCCAATGTCCAGGCTTCTTGCAGTGATGACAAACATCACCAGTCTTGTCAGCCTTAACTGGTCTGGCTGCCTCAACGGGATTCAGAGATTGCCTCATCAAGGGCACGTTCTTCTTGGGACATTGGAAAGAACTCTTCTTTCCATTCCCATGTGGATCAATCTTCGTACCAGATGAAGAACCCACATAAAGAACCGACTTCTCTTTCTTGATAGTGGACTCAAAGGTAACAAGCATATTCACCAACTCCTCAAGGGTCGGTTCCATCTTGTTCATGTTGAAGTTCACCACAAAAGGATCAAATGAGCTAGGCAGCGATAACAGCAACACGTCGGTGGTCAACTCCGAAGGCAAGATCATATCTATGCCAACGAGCTTGTCCACGAGCCCGATCACCTTTAGGCCATGCTCATGGACCGAGGCCCCATCTCGCATGCGCAAAGTGATCAGCTCCTTGACGGTAGCATGCCTAAGAGGACGCGTTTGCTCTCCAAAGAGCTCCTTGAGGTGCAAATGAATGTCAGCAGCACTCTTTGCACCCTCAAAAGGCCTCTGCAGCTCATCATTCATAGAAGTGAGCATATAACACCTGGCTATCAAGTCATGGTCACACCATTCCTTGTAAGCCTGCAATTCCTCAGGATTGCATTCAGTCGGAGCCTCAACAGGGGGCGACTCAGTCAGTGTATATGCTACATTTTCCGAATTCAAGACGATTTTCAGGTTTCTTAGCCAAGTGAGGTAATTAGGTCCAGTTAATATGTGTTTGTCGAGTATTATAGATATCGGATTGCGCATCGAAGACATTGTCGATTTGTACTGAAAAGTAAAAACAGATAAATGTTGATGACTATTTTAAATATTTAGTAAGATATGAAGTTTGGACTTTAACTTCATAAATTATCGCTCCCACTGTTTTGACATTTTCACTACCCTCTAGTGAAAACGGGAAACACTTTCCTCAGTAGGTACGTAAGGTCCAATTAGCGAATTGTGATCCCGAATAATATCGGCCATCACAACTCCTAAAAGGTAGTTTCCAATTGCATCGCCATGCAACCCTCTACGTATACTTTTGTCTCACGTTTGATTAGGACCCAATAATATGACGTCGTTCATCTTTACGTGTCAAGCCTAACCCATCGATATTGAACCTTAATGGACGGTCGCCATGAGTTCCCTCAATAATATGAGCCGAAATCATGGGAGTTCCACGTAGTTCACATCACCATGTCAATGGATGTCACAGCTTTCCGGCACCCAGGGCCCCCTCAATAATATGAGCCGAGCCCCGAGTACGGGTAGCGTTCATCATGCATCCATTGTCGATGGAAGACAAGGAAATTATAAACAAATTTATAATTCCCCTTTTCGGACTTGATATTAATTTTGAATCTTATTCAAAATGAGGGTTTTTAATTTTGAAAGGTCTCATCATTAATTTTATTTTAAAAGCTCGCCATGTTTGATCGTATGTTTGCCAGGATTCATGCAACTTTTGTTATTATAATAATAATAACGCACATACTCATTATTTATAACATATCATGCATATATTATAAATAGAAAACAGTACAAGGATGATCAATCGCCCCAAAACTAATGGCCCGTGTGAGCCAAACACGGGCCTAGGTCCAATCCTAGGGTAAATGCAAGGGATGCAATGCAACTAAATTATTACATTAGCATCCAATATTACATGTCTTCGATCTTCATAATCATCAAGGCCACCATCTTCCAATCTTGATCTTCCACTATTCTAATATTTACAATTAAATATCCATGGCATATAGGGATACATCTCATGGGGTGGGAACGGGCCATAAACCAAGCCCACTTTAAATTGATAATTATTACAATCATACAACACAAATATCCTAGCATACACCTAGCAAATTGGGCTTGGGCTTTTGATCATCCTTCATGCATAATATCACATATCATACACCATCAATTAATTATCACAATAATTAATTGATCCAATATTATATATCTTAATCCAATCACTAACCGCCACAATTATAAATTAAATTAACAAAGTATACAAACACCTTTGTCTACTTTCAAATTAATTTATTTATAATCGAATTTCTTGTAAATCACAATTTACTATAAATAATTCAAGTCCTACTTCAATTATTTATTTTATGAGAAAATATGTGCAACAATTGTAAATTTAAACTTAAGGGCCCAAAAACCATTTTTCACCAAAAATATTTTGGCCCATTTAAATTTTACAAATTATGTTGGCCATCCAATGGCCCAACATCTCAAGGCCCATGACACTAAGATTATCCAAAACACTTTTGAAACCCTAGTCGTCATTGCCGTCGCCGGAGCTCCGTCGCCGGATTCCGGCAACAAAAAAAAATTTTTTTTTTTTTTTTAAAAGCAGTATTTCGGGCAGCCCCTTGGGCTGCCCCTCGGCTGCCCGAAATTTTCAGGCAGCCCCGGAAAAACATTTTTTTTTTTTTTGTTTCTAAAATTTCGGTCCTTGCATTTTGTTGCACCAAAAAAATCTCAAACGGTTAGAAATTGATCTCAACATAATATTATGCAAATATTACACAAAAAACCGTAACCATAGCTCGGATACCACTTGAAAGCGGACCGGTTACGGTGGCCGGAAGCGCAACGGAAGTCAAATATTTTAATTTCATAGCAAGAAATTCGGCCACCATGATTTATGTGCAATATTTACAAACAAACACCATACATAGGATGTTTTAGAAAATTACCTATCAACCTCTTGAGGTTGATGTATGGCACCAACTTTGTTGTAAACAACAAAGCTCTTCAAGGTTGAAGATCTACAAGCCTCCAACTTCCTTTCCTTCAAAATCAAGCCCACCACAAGCTATGTAAAACCCCTCTTGATTTGCACTAGAAAAATCAAGAGGATTTTTCAATGAGAAATCTTTTATTCTCCAACACTTGAAGAACAAAAGAGAGAAGAATTTTGGGAGAGAAAGACTAGAAAATTTCGGCCAAGACAAGGTTGGAATGAGGGAGTGAAGTCTAGACTTGGGTGTGGGAAAAGTGAAAAAGTTGATCCCCATGCCATGCATTATTTTATTAAAAAGTATTCAAAGTCTCTTCACCTCCCAAGCATGCAAACCCTAGCATGTCATGCATATATAATATGGTTTTTAACACATTAAAAACCATGGACTAAATTTTAATTATCTCAAACACATTTGAGATTAATTAAATACTACTTGAATTTATTCAAGTCCCACTAGTTAAATAATTATTTTAATTGAGCTCTACAAGACTCAATATTATTAATTCAACACTTGAATTATTTTTAATTATTTGGACTCTACTAGGTCCACTAGTGTTTAATTAATTCAACACTTGAATTAATTTAATTTAGTCCCCAATAATGTTTATGAAAATCACAATTTTTCAACTACATTATTTACTTGGCCAAATTTTAATCTTAGGAACACTTCCATAAATTAAAATTTATATTTCTCTCTTAGAAGTCATACTTCTATTTTTCTTAACGCTTATAAACACATTTATAAGCCGTTCAACACATTGAACTATTTTACTTCTCATCGGGATTTACAAAGCCAGTACTTGTGTGGCCCTCAATGGTTCATTGATACAACTAGCCGTGGGTTCACATCTCCATGTGATTCGGACTAAACATGTCCTTATACGAGCATACCCCAATTGCTCCATTCTTACTTATCAACTCCTTGATAGTAAGAACGTCAGAACTCAAGTCTGATAGTACCCCACCAATCACGTTAAACGCCTAGCAGCATCGCTTACGTGATTCCCTAGGTATCACATGATAGTGCCTGCAAGAACCATTCAATTATGGTTAGCGTACAGTACGGTCCCTTCAACTCATATATCCCGACCGATTCGACAACTATTGGTTTATCGAGAGTTGTCAATGAATCGATACTATGTGTCATGTTGTGGTTGCATCGATGGTGTAATCTATGAAACCCCTTTCATAATTACCACCATACTCTGATCAGAGATTTCAACCCACATATACATGAAAAACACATAGGATATCCATACCCGAAGGTAAGCGGTGAATCCCCGACTACAATGCATCGACTCCTATATGTTTCGCCGTAACACCCAACCTTGCCACCTAATGACCCCATAAGAGTCGGTAAACAAGTCAAAGTGAAACGCTAGCACATAGAGTCTCAATGTTGTCCCGGGTCATAAGGACTAATTCTGTACAACCATAAACCAGGACTTTTCCACTCGATAAGTGAGAACCACTTGGAAAGTCCTTTTATGGAGGGTTGTTCAGTGCACTCTACCAGGAGCACCTATCTGCATGCTCGGACATCACAATGTCCCCTACCAATGAAACATGGTACTCACATCGCAGATACTAGTCTCTAACTCGAGCGGCCTTTATCCTTCTTAGTGGCGGCTGAATCGACTAGGAACGGTTTAGAATATACAGTATTCCAAATATGAGTTTCATGATACTCATCATATGAGCATCTCATATTCTTTCTACTATTTGTATATTCAAGGACTTTATCTATGCAACTAGCATGGGTATAAAGATAAAGATGCGCCAAATTAATAAATTCAAATATTATTAAAATAAAGATTGCTTATACATAGAGTTTCATTGTGAACACTCGGCCAACACTTGGCTCGACGGGCACCTACTCTAACAGTGTTGGCCGAGTGTTCACAATGAAACTCTATGTATAAGCAATCTTTATTTTAATAATGTTTGAGATTATTATTATGGCACATCTTTATCTGTATACCCATGCTAGTTGTATAGATAAAGCCCTTGAATATACAAATAGTAGAAAGAATATGAGATGCTCATATGATGAGTATCATGAAACTCATATTTGTAATACTGTATATTCTAAACGGTTCCTAGTCGATTCAGCCGCCACTAAGAAGGATATAGGCCGCTAGAGTTCGAGACTAGTATCTGCGATGTGAGTACCATGTTTCATTGGTAGGGGACATTGTGATGTCCGAGCATGCAGATAGGTGCTCCTGGTAGAGTGCACTGAACAACCCTCCATTAAAGGACTTTCCAAGTGGTTCTCACTTATCGAGTGGAAAAGTCCTGGTTTATGGTTGTACACCATTAGTCCTTATGACCCGGGACAACATTGAGACTCTATGTGCTAGAATTACACTTTGACTTGTTTACCGACTCTCATGGGGTCATCAGGTGGCAAGGTTGGGTGTTCTGTCGAAACACATAGGAGTCGATGCATTGTAGTCGGGGATTCACCGCTTACCTTTGGGTATGGATATCCTATGTGTTATCATGTGTATGTAGATCGAAATCTCTGGCCAGAGTATGGTGGTAATTATGAAAGGGTTTCATAGATTACACCATCGATGCAACTACGACATGACACATAGTATCGATTCATTGACAACTCTCGATAAACCAATGGTTGTCGAATCGATCGGGATATATGAGTTGAAGGGACCGTACTGTACGCTAACCATAATTGAATGGTTCTTGCAGGCACTATCATTTGATACCTAGGGAATCATGTAAGCGATGCTGCTAGGCGTTTAACATGATTGGTTGGGTACTATCAGACTTGAGTTCTGACGTTCTTGTTATCAAGGTGTTGATAAGTAAGAATGGAGCAATTGGGGTATGCTCATATAAGGACATGTTTAGTCCGAATCACATGGAGATGTGAACCCACGGCTAGTCGTATCAATGAACCATTGAGGGCCACACAAGTGCTAGCTTTCTAGATCCCGTTGAGAAGTAAAATAGTTCAATGTGTTGAACGGCTTATAAAGGAGTTTATAAGCATAAAGAAAATTAGAAGTATGACTTCTATAAAGGAGAAAATAGTTCAATGTGTTGAACGACTTATAAATGAGTTTATAAGTGTAAAGAAAAATAGAAGTATGACTTCTATGAGAGAAATGTAAATTTTGATTTATGGAAGTGTTCCTAAATTAAAATTTGGCCAAGTGAATAATGTATTTGAAAATTGTGATTTTCATAAACATTATTATGGGCTAAATTAAATTAATTCAAGTGTTGAATTAATTAAACACTAGTGGACCTAGTAGAGTCCAAAATAATTAAATTAATTCAAGTGTTGAATTAATTAAATTATATTGAGTCTTGTAGAGCTCAATTTAAATTAATTATTTAACTAGTGGGACTTGAGTAAATTCAAGTAATGTTTAATTAGTCTCAAATATGTTTGAGATAATTAAATTTAGTCCAAAGTTTTTAATTTGATTAAAAACTATATTATATGCATGCATGGGAGGTGAAGGGTTGGAGATTACTTTTTATTAAAATAATGCAAGGCATGCACCTTTTGCTTTTTGCTTTTCTCACAACCAAGACAAGAAAATTAACTCATTCTCCTTCCCCTCCAACATGAGATGGCCGAAACATAGCATATTTTCTCTCCTCCATTTTTCTCTCTTTTGTTCTTCAATTGTTAGAGATCAAAAACACTTCTCTTTGAAAAATCCTCATATTTTTCTAGTGCAAAATATGAGGGGATCTACCTAGTTGGTGGTGGGCTTAATAGTTGAGCAAGGAGTGCTCATTGGAAAGCTTGAAGATAGTTTCTACCTTTCAAGAGCTTTGTTGTTTGACAACAAAGTTGGAGCCATAATCAATCTCTTGAGATTGATAGGTATATTTCTTTAAAACACACTATGTATGTCATTTTTGTGGTTTATTGTATTTGTTGCACAAAATGTAGTGGTGGCCGAAATTTTTGTATGAAAAATCGAATTTTTAAACTTCCGTTGACCGGTTACGGTGACCGGTTACATGGTCTTCTAGCATATATATAGATAAGGAAAATCTAAACCTAGAAATTGCATATTTAAAGATATCAAATCTACTTGCCAAAATAATTAAAACACTAAACTAAGAAAATATTCTCGTCCAAACGTAAAGGGCACGGACCCCGTGTATGCCTCCGTGCTCGGGTCCGTGTAGGCTCTGTAAATCTCAATCTCGAATGTATGAGACACGGACCCCGTGTACAGGTCCGTGTACACGTCCGTGTAGACTCGGTCAGCTTCTACTTGATTGTGATGCAACCCGAACCCTTCGAGTCTTGTTTCCAAGCTTTCATTGGTTGGATGAAGGGCAACATTCAACATCTTCAAGCGTCCTCTCGGGATTGGTTCTTGGAACGCATAGTGGCTGGCTAGATTCACATCAGTGCTATTCTTAAAAAGAACTTGGATTGACATTTCTATGGACTTTATTTTGGGGTCGCCTAGGACTAAGAAGGGGAGGGATTCTATTTTTGTTGTTGTGGATAGATTCTCTAAGAAGGCACATTTTATAGCTTGTCATAAAACCGATGATGCTTCAAATATTGCGGAGTTGTTCTTTAGAGAAGTCGTTAGGTTGCATGGCATGCCTAGGACTATTGATTCTGGTCGCGATGTTAAATTCTTGAGTTACTTTTGGAAGACTTTATGGGCTAAACTTGGCACAAAATTGTTGTTTTCTACTACTTGTCATCCTCAAACGGATGGACAAACTGAAGTTGTCAATAAAACTTTGGGAACACTTTTGCGTGCTATTCTTAAACAGAACTTGGATTGAAATTTCTATGGACTTTATTTTGGGGTCGCCTAGGACTAAGAAGGGGAGGGATTCTATTTTTGTTGTTGTGGATAGATTCTCTAAGATGGCACATTTTATAGTTTGTCATAAAACCGATGATGCTTCAAACATTGCGGATTTGTTCTTTAGAGAAGTCGTTAGGTTGCATGGCATGCCTAGGACTGTTGTTTCTGGTCGCGATGTTAAATTCTTTAGTTACTATTGGAAGACTTTATGGGCTAAACTTGGCACAAAATTGTTGTTTTCTACTACTAGTCATCCTCAAACGGATGGACAAACTGAAGTTGTCAATAGAACTTTGGGAATACTTTTGTGTGCTATTCTTAAAAAGAACTTGGATTGACATTTCTAAGGACTTTATTTTGGGGTTGCCTAGGACGAAGAAGGGGAGGGATTCTATTTTTGTTGTTGTGGATAGATTCTCTAAGATGGCACATTTTATAGCTTGTCATAAAACCGATGATGCTTCAAACATTGCGGATATGTTCTTTAGAGAAGTCGTTAGGTTGCATGGCGTGCCTAGGACTATTGTTTCTGATCGCAATGTTAAATTCTTGAGTTACTTTTGGAAGACTTTATGGGCTAAACTTGGCACAAAATTGTTGTTTTCTACTACTTGTCATCCTCAAACGGATGGGCAAACTGAAGTTGTCAATAGAACTTTGGGAACACTTTTGCGTGCTATTCTTAAAAAGAACTTGGATTGACATTTCTATGGACTTTATTTTGGGGTTGCCTAGGACTAAGAAGGGGAGGGATTCTATTTTTGTTGTTGTGGATAGATTCTTTAAGATGGCACATTTTATATGTGGGGACCCGGACGTTAATCATCTTCTTACTCAACTTTTTGGGATTTAATTATCAATTAAGATAACAGGGTCTAAAAATTTTTCTTTTTAAATTATAACTGCGAAAGGTAATGGACTCTAAATACTATACATGTCTGTATATAAAAATACAAATTCAGTATTAAAATACAATAATGTACAACCTTCTAATCTAAGGTTCACTACTAAAGTTCTAGTAGTAAAATCCAATCTACTGTAAGTCCGGAATCACCACGCTAAACTCGTCTTCTCTCGTCATCTTCTCGACCCTGATCCACCCCCACCTGTTGTAATTTACACATACAAAACACGACAACAGCCGGATAACTCCGGTGAGAATAAATCCCAGTATAAAACATGGTAAGCATGTATATAAACAAACTAATTCATAAAACATGCGATCATGTGTAAACACAATATATTTCATAATCTATGAAATTAAGCATGCAACTCAAATCAGATAAACATGCATATAAACAATCTAAATCATAAAACATGCTAGCACAACTGAAAGCAATAACGATGGGTTCCATGATCTAGGAGCCACATCCATATAAGCATGAAGTCTTAATCAAATCATGTCTAGACTTGACTCGATCTATAACTCTAGGGATCCCGGGGTGAATAAGACGTCACTGGCTGTCACCTACCCAACCACTCGGGGCGACTGTACGTCTTATTCCTAGACTTCGGTCCGAGCTGTATCGACGGCTGGCAATAGGAGTAATGACTACTCCTAAGTTGAGATACACCGAACGTCTAGAAGTCTGACAATGACTGTCAAGACTTTCCTATCTTAAATGCAATGAATAACAATCTGTAAACAAAGCATAATCATATTCATAACTGAATATCCCAATTATCTTACCTGCTTGAATACAATTCTAAAATCAAAGCATAATCAGGTAACAATATAAATAATAATCTAGTATGTGATTTTATTGGGAAACTCAAATTAATCTAATTTGAGTTATGCTTCCCGAATATCACATGAATTATACCTTTGTCGTCCCTATCTGACGAAGACGATGACCTGTATCCAAATCTGTCCATATCAAATCTGAAATGACAATATCCAATACCCTGTATCAATGTATAATCCAATTCAAAATCTGTCTGGTCAATATCTGAATAAACTACAATCTGATTCATATCAACCATATTACAAGATAACAGAAACCAAGACTGAATCTGATCAATCTGTACCAACTGATGTTTGGACGGCATAACAATACAGTCTTGTAACCCCGTCAGTCTTAACATCACAATTATAATACCAAAATTCCTAATAAATCTCAGTACATTCTATAACTTCAGTATCTGTACACTTTAACATGAATAACAGCATAATTCTGATAGCAATCTCAATCAATCAACTCTAAAATTCATAACAATACCATAACCAGTCTATTTCTAAATCTGACTTCGATTCTACAATATCTACGGTAGTAGAAACACCATATCCGAATCATATTCAATTCTAACAACATCATAAAATCAAATCTTGTCTAAACGTAATAAAACTTACGTCCTTGTGTAGCCTGCGTTGATAGTAACACAGTACCGAAGTCGGATTTCAATTCAGATAGACGGTTTACTCGCAAATCAATTTAAGAAAATAAGAACGAAGCTTTTTCCCTCACCCTCGATTTCTCCTCTTCTGAAATGAGATTTACGCCTGTAAATATATATATATATACTTACACTCACATGCAGCAAAGCACATGGCTCGTCCTTCGCGCAACACGTCTCGCGCATATGCGCGGCCACTACTCGCGCATATGCGCGAGACCTACTGTCTCGGCGAAACTGCTACTCGCGCATATGCGCCATTAATTCCGCGCATATGCGCCACCCCTTCTGGCCCTCCCGCGCATATGCGCCACTCTACTCGCGCATATGCGCCACTGGTTCTGGCCTTGCCGCGCATGTGCGCGCATTATCTCGCGCATGTGCGCGCAAGCCTCGGCCAGCTCCGCGCATGTGCGCCCTCTCACTTCTTGCACGCACATTTCACACCTTTATCATGTGTCCTAATCCGATCCGTTCTGTCTATAATCATCTCGATTAATTTAATAAATCATTCCGGATTAATCTCCGATTACAGTAATCATATCCAAATAATTTCAGATTACAGTAATTAAATTTCCGGACATTACATTATAGCTTGTCATAAAACCGATGATGCTTCAAACATTGCGGATTTGTTCTTTAGAGAAGTCGTTAAGTTGCATGGCATGCCTAGGACTATTGATTCTGGTCGCGATGTTAAATTCTTTAGTTACTTTTGGAAGACTTTATGGGCTAAACTTGGCACAAAATTGTTGTTTTCTACTACTTGTCATCCTCAAACGGATGGACAAACTGAAGTTGTCAATAGAACTTTGGGAACACTTTTGCGAGCTATTCTTAAAAAGAACTTGGATTGACATTTCTATGGACTTTATTTTGGGGTTGCCTAGGTCTAAGAAGGGGAGTGATTCTATTTTTTTTGCTGTGGATAGATTCTCTGACATGGCACATTTTATAGCTTGTCATAAAAGCGATGATGCTTCAAACATTGCGGATTTGTTCTTTAGAGAAGTCGTTAGGTTGCATGGAGTGCATAGGACTATTGTTTCTGGTCGCGATGTTAAATTCTTGAGTTACTTTTGGAAGACTTTATGGCTAAACTTGGCACAAAATAGTTGTTTTCTACTAATTGTCATCCTCAAACGGATGGACAAACTGAAGTTGTCAATAGAACTTTGGGAACACTTTTGCGAGCTATTCTTAAAAAAACTTGGATTGACATTTCTATGGACTTTATTTTAGGATTGCCTAGGTCTAAGAAGGGGAGTGATTCTATTTTTTTTGCTGTGGATAGATTCTCTGAGATGGCACATTTTATAGCTTGTCATAAAACCGATGATGCTTCAAACATTGCGGATTTGTTCTTTAGAGAAGTCGTTAGGTTGCATGGAGTGCCTAGGACTATTGTTTCTGGTCGCGATGTTAAATACTTGAGTTACTTTTGGAAGACTTTATGGGCTAAACTTGGCACAAAATTGTTGTTTTCTACTACTTGTCATCCTCAAACGGATGGACAAACTGAAGTTGTCAATAAAACTTTGGGAACACTTTGCGTGCTATTCGTAAAAAGAACTTGGATTGACATTTCTATGGACTTTATTTTGGGGTCGCCTAGGACTAAGAAGGGGAGGGATTCTATTTTTGTTGTTGTGGATAGATTATCTAAGATGGCACATTTTATAGCATGTCATAAAACCGATGATGCTTCAAATATTGCGGAGTTGTTCTTTAGAGAAGTCGTTAGGTTGCATGGCATGCCTAGGACTGTTGTTTCTGGTCGCGATGTTAAATTCTTGAGTTACTTTTGGAAGACTTTATGGGCTAAACTTGGCACAAAATTGTTGTTTTCTACTACTTTTCATCCTCAAACGGATGGACAAACTGAAGTTGTCAATAAAATTTGGGAACACTTTTGCGTGCTATTCTTAAAAAGAACTTGGATTGACATTTCTATGGAATTTATTTTGGGGTCGCCTAGGACTAAGAAGGGGAGGGATTCTATTTTTGTTGTTGTGGATAGATTCTCTAAGAAGGCACATTTTATAGCTTGTCATAAAACCGATGATGCTTCAAATATTGCGGAGTTGTTCTTTAGAGAAGTCGTTAGGTTGCATGGCATGCCTAGGACTATTGATTCTGGTCGCGATGTTAAATTCTTGAGTTACTTTTGGAAGACTTTATGGGCTAAACTTGGCACAAAATTGTTGTTTTCTACTACTTGTCATCCTCAAACGGATGGACAAACTGAAGTTGTCAATAAAACTTTGGGAACACTTTTGCGTTCTATTCTTATAAAGAACTTGAATTGACATTTCTATGGACTTTATTTCGGGGTTGCCAAGGACTAAGAAGGGGAGGGATTCTATTTTTGTTGTTGTGGATAGATTCTCTTAGATGGCACATTTTATAGCTTCTCATAAAACCGATGATGCTTCAAACATTGCGGATTTGTTCTTTAGAGAAGTCGTTAGGTTGCATGGCATGCCTAGGACTATTGTTTCTGGTCGCGATGTTAAATTCTTTAGTTACTTTGGAAGACTTTATGGGCTGAACTTGGCACAAAATTGTTGTTTTCTACTACTTGTCATCCTCAAACGGATGGACAAACTGAAGTTGTCAATAAAACTTTGGGAACACTTTTGCGTGCTATTCTTAAACAGAACTTGGATTGAAATTTCTATGGACTTTATTTTGGGGTCGCCTACGACTAAGAAGGGGAGGGATTCTATTTTTGTTGTTGTGGATAGATTCTCTAAGATGGCACATTTTATAGTTTGTCCTAAAACCGATGATGCTTCAAACATTGCGGATTTGTTCTTTAGAGAAGTCGTTAGGTTGCATGGCATGCCTAGGACTGTTGTTTCTGGTCGCGATGTTAAATTCTTTAGTTACTATTGGAAGACTTTATGGCTAAACTTGGCACAAAATTGTTGTTTTCTACTACTTGTCATCTTCAAACGGATGGACAAACTGAAGTTGTCAATAGAACTTTGGGAACACTTTTGCGTGCTATTCTTAAAAAGAACTTGGATTGACATTTCTATGGACTTTATTTTGGGGTTGCCTAGGACGAAGAAGGGGAGGGATTCTATTTTTGTTGTTGTGGATAGATTCTCTAAGATGGCACATTTTATAGCTTGTCATAAAACCGATGATGCTTCAAACATTGCGGATATGTTCTTTAGAGAAGTCGTTAGGTTGCATGGCGTGCCTAGGACTATTGTTTCTGATCGCGATGTTAAATTCTTTAGTTACTATTGAAAGACTTTATGGGCTAAACTTGGCAAAAAATTGTTGTTTTCTACTACTTGTCATCCTCAAACGGATGGACAAACTGAAGTTGTCATTAGAACTTTGGGAACACTTTTGCGTGCTATTCTTAAAAAGAACTTGGATTGACATTTCTATGGACTTTATTTTGGGGTTGCCTAGGACTAAGAAGGGGAGGGATTCTATTTTTATTGTTGTGGATAGATTCTCTAAGATGGCACATTTTATAGCTTGTCATAAAACCGATGATTCTTCAAACATTGCGGATATGTTCTTTAGAGAAGTCGTTAGGTTGCATGGCGTGCCTAGGACTATTGTTTCTGATCGCGATGTTAAATTCTTGAGTTACTTTTGGAAGACTTTATGGGCTAAACTTGGCACAAAATTGTTGTTTTCTACTACTTGTCATCCTCAAACGGATGGACAAACTGAAGTTGTCAATAGAACTTTGGGAACACCTTTGCGTGCTATTCTTAAAAAGAACTTGGATTGACATTTCTATGGACTTTATTTTGGGGTTGCCTAAGACGAAGAAGGGGAGGGATTCTATTTTTGTTGTTGTGGATAGATTCTCTAAGATGGCACATTTTATAGCTTGTCATAAAACCGATGATGCTTCAAACATTGCAGATTTGTTCTTTAGAGAAGTCGCTAGGTTGCATGGCATGCCTAGGACTATTGTTTCTGGTCGCGATGTTAAATTCTTTAGTTACTATTGGAAGACTTTATGGGCTAAACTTGGCAAAAAAATTGTTTTTTTCTACTACTTGTCATCCTCAAACGGATGGACAAACTGAAGTTGTCAATAGAACTTTGCGAACACTTTTGCGTGCTATTCTTAAAAAGAACTTGGATTGACATTTCTATGGACTTTATTTTGGGTTGCCTAGAACTAAGAAGGGGAGGGATTCTATTTTTGTTGTTGTGGATAGATTCTCTAAGATGGGACATTTTATAGTTTGTCATAAAACTGATGATGCTTCAAACATTGCGGATTTGTTCTTTAGAGAAGTCGTTAGGTTGCATGGCATGCCTAGGACTGTTGTTTCTGGTCGCGATGTTAAATTCTTGAGTTACTTTTGGAAGACTTTATGGGCTAAACTTGGCACAAAATTGTTGTTTTCTACTACTTGTCATCCTCAAACGGATGGACAAACTGAAGTTGTCAATAAAACTTTGGGAACACTTTTGCGTGCTTGATATGAATCTTGACACGAATAAATAGCAAACACGATTAAAAATAAATCGCACCCTCTATTCAATTACGATATTAAGATTCGTGTGTTTTTCCCGATCTTTTGAATCAAGTATTATGTGATATTCACCTCTAAACTAGCAAGAGTTTAGCAACAAATAAACACGAGGATAAACAATCGAAAAACTATACGAACCTTCGAAGAACTTTGCCTACAACAATCCGCACAAGCAACAATCGACAAACGCCACAAAGTTAAAAACTTTGATAAGTTTGATTTGATTTGACAAAGCTTGGCTTTGAAAAGTTGAGAGAAAATTCTCAAAGTTGATAAAATATCAATAATGAACAAAAGTTGAAAGTTTACATGGTCTTCTAGCATATATATAGATAAGGAAAATCTAAACCTAGAAATTGCATATTTAAAGATATCAAATCTACTTGCCAAAATAATTAAAACACTAAACTAAGAAAATATTCTCGTCCAAACGTAAAGGGCACGGACCCCGTGTATGCCTCCGTGCTCGGGTCCGTGTAGGCTCTGTAAATCTCAATCTCGAATGTATGAGACACGGACCCCGTGTACAGGTCCGTGTACACGTCCGTGTAGACTCGGTCAGCTTCTACTTGATTGTGATGCAACCCGAACCCTTCGAGTCTTGTTTCCAAGCTTTCATTGGTTGGATGAAGGGCAACATTCAACATCTTCAAGCGTCCTCTCGGGATTGGTTCTTGGAACGCATAGTGGCTGGCTAGATTCACATCAGTGCTATTCTTAAAAAGAACTTGGATTGACATTTCTATGGACTTTATTTTGGGGTCGCCTAGGACTAAGAAGGGGAGGGATTCTATTTTTGTTGTTGTGGATAGATTCTCTAAGAAGGCACATTTTATAGCTTGTCATAAAACCGATGATGCTTCAAATATTGCGGAGTTGTTCTTTAGAGAAGTCGTTAGGTTGCATGGCATGCCTAGGACTATTGATTCTGGTCGCGATGTTAAATTCTTGAGTTACTTTTGGAAGACTTTATGGGCTAAACTTGGCACAAAATTGTTGTTTTCTACTACTTGTCATCCTCAAACGGATGGACAAACTGAAGTTGTCAATAAAACTTTGGGAACACTTTTGCGTGCTATTCTTAAACAGAACTTGGATTGAAATTTCTATGGACTTTATTTTGGGGTCGCCTAGGACTAAGAAGGGGAGGGATTCTATTTTTGTTGTTGTGGATAGATTCTCTAAGATGGCACATTTTATAGTTTGTCATAAAACCGATGATGCTTCAAACATTGCGGATTTGTTCTTTAGAGAAGTCGTTAGGTTGCATGGCATGCCTAGGACTGTTGTTTCTGGTCGCGATGTTAAATTCTTTAGTTACTATTGGAAGACTTTATGGGCTAAACTTGGCACAAAATTGTTGTTTTCTACTACTAGTCATCCTCAAACGGATGGACAAACTGAAGTTGTCAATAGAACTTTGGGAATACTTTTGTGTGCTATTCTTAAAAAGAACTTGGATTGACATTTCTAAGGACTTTATTTTGGGGTTGCCTAGGACGAAGAAGGGGAGGGATTCTATTTTTGTTGTTGTGGATAGATTCTCTAAGATGGCACATTTTATAGCTTGTCATAAAACCGATGATGCTTCAAACATTGCGGATATGTTCTTTAGAGAAGTCGTTAGGTTGCATGGCGTGCCTAGGACTATTGTTTCTGATCGCAATGTTAAATTCTTGAGTTACTTTTGGAAGACTTTATGGGCTAAACTTGGCACAAAATTGTTGTTTTCTACTACTTGTCATCCTCAAACGGATGGGCAAACTGAAGTTGTCAATAGAACTTTGGGAACACTTTTGCGTGCTATTCTTAAAAAGAACTTGGATTGACATTTCTATGGACTTTATTTTGGGGTTGCCTAGGACTAAGAAGGGGAGGGATTCTATTTTTGTTGTTGTGGATAGATTCTTTAAGATGGCACATTTTATATGTGGGGACCCGGACGTTAATCATCTTCTTACTCAACTTTTTGGGATTTAATTATCAATTAAGATAACAGGGTCTAAAAATTTTTCTTTTTAAATTATAACTGCGAAAGGTAATGGACTCTAAATACTATACATGTCTGTATATAAAAATACAAATTCAGTATTAAAATACAATAATGTACAACCTTCTAATCTAAGGTTCACTACTAAAGTTCTAGTAGTAAAATCCAATCTACTGTAAGTCCGGAATCACCACGCTAAACTCGTCTTCTCTCGTCATCTTCTCGACCCTGATCCACCCCCACCTGTTGTAATTTACACATACAAAACACGACAACAGCCGGATAACTCCGGTGAGAATAAATCCCAGTATAAAACATGGTAAGCATGTATATAAACAAACTAATTCATAAAACATGCGATCATGTGTAAACACAATATATTTCATAATCTATGAAATTAAGCATGCAACTCAAATCAGATAAACATGCATATAAACAATCTAAATCATAAAACATGCTAGCACAACTGAAAGCAATAACGATGGGTTCCATGATCTAGGAGCCACATCCATATAAGCATGAAGTCTTAATCAAATCATGTCTAGACTTGACTCGATCTATAACTCTAGGGATCCCGGGGTGAATAAGACGTCACTGGCTGTCACCTACCCAACCACTCGGGGCGACTGTACGTCTTATTCCTAGACTTCGGTCCGAGCTGTATCGACGGCTGGCAATAGGAGTAATGACTACTCCTAAGTTGAGATACACCGAACGTCTAGAAGTCTGACAATGACTGTCAAGACTTTCCTATCTTAAATGCAATGAATAACAATCTGTAAACAAAGCATAATCATATTCATAACTGAATATCCCAATTATCTTACCTGCTTGAATACAATTCTAAAATCAAAGCATAATCAGGTAACAATATAAATAATAATCTAGTATGTGATTTTATTGGGAAACTCAAATTAATCTAATTTGAGTTATGCTTCCCGAATATCACATGAATTATACCTTTGTCGTCCCTATCTGACGAAGACGATGACCTGTATCCAAATCTGTCCATATCAAATCTGAAATGACAATATCCAATACCCTGTATCAATGTATAATCCAATTCAAAATCTGTCTGGTCAATATCTGAATAAACTACAATCTGATTCATATCAACCATATTACAAGATAACAGAAACCAAGACTGAATCTGATCAATCTGTACCAACTGATGTTTGGACGGCATAACAATACAGTCTTGTAACCCCGTCAGTCTTAACATCACAATTATAATACCAAAATTCCTAATAAATCTCAGTACATTCTATAACTTCAGTATCTGTACACTTTAACATGAATAACAGCATAATTCTGATAGCAATCTCAATCAATCAACTCTAAAATTCATAACAATACCATAACCAGTCTATTTCTAAATCTGACTTCGATTCTACAATATCTACGGTAGTAGAAACACCATATCCGAATCATATTCAATTCTAACAACATCATAAAATCAAATCTTGTCTAAACGTAATAAAACTTACGTCCTTGTGTAGCCTGCGTTGATAGTAACACAGTACCGAAGTCGGATTTCAATTCAGATAGACGGTTTACTCGCAAATCAATTTAAGAAAATAAGAACGAAGCTTTTTCCCTCACCCTCGATTTCTCCTCTTCTGAAATGAGATTTACGCCTGTAAATATATATATATATACTTACACTCACATGCAGCAAAGCACATGGCTCGTCCTTCGCGCAACACGTCTCGCGCATATGCGCGGCCACTACTCGCGCATATGCGCGAGACCTACTGTCTCGGCGAAACTGCTACTCGCGCATATGCGCCATTAATTCCGCGCATATGCGCCACCCCTTCTGGCCCTCCCGCGCATATGCGCCACTCTACTCGCGCATATGCGCCACTGGTTCTGGCCTTGCCGCGCATGTGCGCGCATTATCTCGCGCATGTGCGCGCAAGCCTCGGCCAGCTCCGCGCATGTGCGCCCTCTCACTTCTTGCACGCACATTTCACACCTTTATCATGTGTCCTAATCCGATCCGTTCTGTCTATAATCATCTCGATTAATTTAATAAATCATTCCGGATTAATCTCCGATTACAGTAATCATATCCAAATAATTTCAGATTACAGTAATTAAATTTCCGGACATTACATTATAGCTTGTCATAAAACCGATGATGCTTCAAACATTGCGGATTTGTTCTTTAGAGAAGTCGTTAAGTTGCATGGCATGCCTAGGACTATTGATTCTGGTCGCGATGTTAAATTCTTTAGTTACTTTTGGAAGACTTTATGGGCTAAACTTGGCACAAAATTGTTGTTTTCTACTACTTGTCATCCTCAAACGGATGGACAAACTGAAGTTGTCAATAGAACTTTGGGAACACTTTTGCGAGCTATTCTTAAAAAGAACTTGGATTGACATTTCTATGGACTTTATTTTGGGGTTGCCTAGGTCTAAGAAGGGGAGTGATTCTATTTTTTTTGCTGTGGATAGATTCTCTGACATGGCACATTTTATAGCTTGTCATAAAAGCGATGATGCTTCAAACATTGCGGATTTGTTCTTTAGAGAAGTCGTTAGGTTGCATGGAGTGCATAGGACTATTGTTTCTGGTCGCGATGTTAAATTCTTGAGTTACTTTTGGAAGACTTTATGGCTAAACTTGGCACAAAATAGTTGTTTTCTACTAATTGTCATCCTCAAACGGATGGACAAACTGAAGTTGTCAATAGAACTTTGGGAACACTTTTGCGAGCTATTCTTAAAAAAACTTGGATTGACATTTCTATGGACTTTATTTTAGGATTGCCTAGGTCTAAGAAGGGGAGTGATTCTATTTTTTTTGCTGTGGATAGATTCTCTGAGATGGCACATTTTATAGCTTGTCATAAAACCGATGATGCTTCAAACATTGCGGATTTGTTCTTTAGAGAAGTCGTTAGGTTGCATGGAGTGCCTAGGACTATTGTTTCTGGTCGCGATGTTAAATACTTGAGTTACTTTTGGAAGACTTTATGGGCTAAACTTGGCACAAAATTGTTGTTTTCTACTACTTGTCATCCTCAAACGGATGGACAAACTGAAGTTGTCAATAAAACTTTGGGAACACTTTGCGTGCTATTCGTAAAAAGAACTTGGATTGACATTTCTATGGACTTTATTTTGGGGTCGCCTAGGACTAAGAAGGGGAGGGATTCTATTTTTGTTGTTGTGGATAGATTATCTAAGATGGCACATTTTATAGCATGTCATAAAACCGATGATGCTTCAAATATTGCGGAGTTGTTCTTTAGAGAAGTCGTTAGGTTGCATGGCATGCCTAGGACTGTTGTTTCTGGTCGCGATGTTAAATTCTTGAGTTACTTTTGGAAGACTTTATGGGCTAAACTTGGCACAAAATTGTTGTTTTCTACTACTTTTCATCCTCAAACGGATGGACAAACTGAAGTTGTCAATAAAATTTGGGAACACTTTTGCGTGCTATTCTTAAAAAGAACTTGGATTGACATTTCTATGGACTTTATTTTGGGGTCACCTAGGACTAAGAAGGGGAGGGATTCTATTTTTGTTGTTGTGGATAGATTCTCTAAGATGGCACATTTTATAGCTTGTCATAAAACCGATGATGTTTCAAATATTGCGGAGTTGTTCTTTAGAGAAGTCGTTAGGTTGCATGGCATGCCTAGGACTATTGATTCTGGTCGCGATGTTAAATTCTTGAGTTACTTTTGGAAGACTTTATGGGCTAAACTTGGCACAAAATTGTTGTTTTCTACTACTTGTCATCCTCAAACGGATGGACAAACTGAAGTTGTCAATAGAACTTTTGGAACACTTTTGCGTTCTATTCTTATAAAGAACTTGAATTGACATTTCTATGGACTTTATTTCGGGGTTGCCAAGGACTAAGAAGGGGAGGGATTCTATTTTTGTTGTTGTGGATAGATTCTCTTAGATGGCACATTTTATAGCTTCTCATAAAACCGATGATGCTTCAAACATTGCGGATTTGTTCTTTAGAGAAGTCGTTAGGTTGCATGGCATGCCTAGGACTATTGTTTCTGGTCGCGATGTTAAATTCTTTAGTTACTTTTGGAAGACTTTATGGGCTGAACTTGGCACAAAATTGTTGTTTTCTACTACTTGTCATCCTCAAACGGATGGACAAACTGAAGTTGTCAATAAAACTTTGGGAACACTTTTGCGTGCTATTCTTAAACAGAACTTGGATTGAAATTTCTATGGACTTTATTTTGGGGTCGCCTACGACTAAGAAGGGGAGGGATTCTATTTTTGTTGTTGTGGATAGATTCTCTAAGATGGCACATTTTATAGTTTGTCCTAAAACCGATGATGCTTCAAACATTGCGGATTTGTTCTTTAGAGAAGTCGTTAGGTTGCATGGCATGCCTAGGACTGTTGTTTCTGGTCGCGATGTTAAATTCTTTAGTTACTATTGGAAGACTTTATGGCTAAACTTGGCACAAAATTGTTGTTTTCTACTACTTGTCATCTTCAAACGGATGGACAAACTGAAGTTGTCAATAGAACTTTGGGAACACTTTTGCGTGCTATTCTTAAAAAGAACTTGGATTGACATTTCTATGGACTTTATTTTGGGGTTGCCTAGGACGAAGAAGGGGAGGGATTCTATTTTTGTTGTTGTGGATAGATTCTCTAAGATGGCACATTTTATAGCTTGTCATAAAACCGATGATGCTTCAAACATTGCGGATATGTTCTTTAGAGAAGTCGTTAGGTTGCATGGCGTGCCTAGGACTATTGTTTCTGATCGCGATGTTAAATTCTTTAGTTACTATTGAAAGACTTTATGGGCTAAACTTGGCAAAAAATTGTTGTTTTCTACTACTTGTCATCCTCAAACGGATGGACAAACTGAAGTTGTCATTAGAACTTTGGGAACACTTTTGCGTGCTATTCTTAAAAAGAACTTGGATTGACATTTCTATGGACTTTATTTTGGGGTTGCATAGGACTAAGAAGGGGAGGGATTCTATTTTTATTGTTGTGGATAGATTCTCTAAGATGGCACATTTTATAGCTTGTCATAAAACCGATGATTCTTCAAACATTGCGGATATGTTCTTTAGAGAAGTCGTTAGGTTGCATGGCGTGCCTAGGACTATTGTTTCTGATCGCGATGTTAAATTCTTGAGTTACTTTTGGAAGACTTTATGGGCTAAACTTGGCACAAAATTGTTGTTTTCTACTACTTGTCATCCTCAAACGGATGGACAAACTGAAGTTGTCAATAGAACTTTGGGAACACCTTTGCGTGCTATTCTTAAAAAGAACTTGGATTGACATTTCTATGGACTTTATTTTGGGGTTGCCTAAGACGAAGAAGGGGAGGGATTCTATTTTTGTTGTTGTGGATAGATTCTCTAAGATGGCACATTTTATAGCTTGTCATAAAACCGATGATGCTTCAAACATTGCAGATTTGTTCTTTAGAGAAGTCGCTAGGTTGCATGGCATGCCTAGGACTATTGTTTCTGGTCGCGATGTTAAATTCTTTAGTTACTATTGGAAGACTTTATGGGCTAAACTTGGCAAAAAAATTGTTTTTTTCTACTACTTGTCATCCTCAAACGGATGGACAAACTGAAGTTGTCAATAGAACTTTGCGAACACTTTTGCGTGCTATTCTTAAAAAGAACTTGGATTGACATTTCTATGGACTTTATTTTGGGGTTGCCTAGGACTAAGAAGGGGAGGGATTCTATTTTTGTTGTTGTGGATAGATTCTCTTAGATGGCACATTTTATAGCTTGTCATAAAACCGATGATGCTTCAAACATTGCGGATATGTTCTTTATAGAAGTCGTTAGGTTGCATGGCGTGCCTAGGATAAATTTTCTGATCGCGATGTTAAATTCTTGAGTTACTTTTGGAAGACTTTATGGGCTAAACTTGGCACAAAATTGTAATAGCCGAGCCCGGTGTACGGTACGGTTTAAGCTTTATTGTGTTAATATGGTTTTGTGATTAGATGATTATAGTTGTGTTTTGGGCTATAGTATTATTGGTTATTATTTATTCGAGGTGTTAGTTGGTGTTGATTGTTCGTTTCAGCGTTTCGAATCGATTTTAGTTGTTTTGTTACTGTTCATTGCCGTGAGTAGAGTGCACCCGCGCTCTTAGATGAGTGCCCCCGCGGTGTACTATTCATGATTTTGGATTTGGAGGGCCGTGGCATCACCGCACCCGCGGCAGTGCAAGGACTGCACCCGCGGTGAGACCGCACCCACGGTATTTGTAGCACCGCACCCGCGGTGTTCGTGCATGGGATTTATTTTGGTTGCCGTGAGCTTAGCGCACCCGCGGTGCTTGTGTGACCGCACCCGCGGTGTAAGTATGGGCGATATATTTAGCTACTTTTTGGGAGTTGTTGGCCATACCTACCTTATCTTCTTCCTTCCATTCTCGATATTCTCTCAATTCTTAAGGGTTTTCATCCATTTCTTTAGCTTCCTACCTTTGATTCTTGGAGTTATTTGGATTTCCGACTTGAGATCATCGTTTTCCGTGGTATAAGGAAGCTTAGGTAAGTTTTTGGTGCGATTCTAATGAGGTTTCGAGTTAAGGGTTATTTTGGATTTGATGTTTTGATGGTTCTATGGATTATTTAGCATGGACTCTTGGATTTAGTCTTGATATTGGTGTTATTTATGGATTATTGTTGTAGGTGGTGTACCAAGAGTATAGTTGGAGGTGTTCTATTGGTTTGTAAATGGAATTTCATCCCTTGTGCTCACATGATATTATATGTATTGTGTTTTAAAGGTTTCAAAGTGTTATTCCCTTCCATTGATCCATTGTTATGTATTGATTTTATTGATTATCTATTGGAGGCATTGATGTCTCACTATTGTTAAAAATGGAATACAAGAGATATTATGAGATTGCGAAACGACGGCTTTAAATGTTATTGAGAATTCAAATGTTTTATTGGATTGATTAATCATAGCCATAGCATTGCATGCAATTAGATGATCATCGACCATAGGCTTTTATCCCCTCACAGTTATCGATTTATATCGATGGGATATTGGCAACCACAGTCACAGATACTATTGATATCAATCCAACCATAGAAAAGAGAAATACCATCGTATTGCTATCTATTGCTATTGCTATTGCTACAGTTATTGCTACGTTATTCATGTTTCAGAGTCGATGGTATTTATGATTTAAAAGCCATGTTTTACAGAGTATACTATGTATCATTGCTATGTAAGAGTTCCACTTGCTGAGATTTATTCTCATTTCAGTTATTTTCATGTGATGCAGATAAGAGCGACGGACCAGGACGTTGACTGTGGATGGGGGTCATATGCATACGAAGATTGGAAGGATGATTATTTTGTACCATTTTGTAACATGATCACACTAATGATATTTTGTATTTTGTTATGTCATTGGAATGATCATGTTGTTATTTTGTAAACACTTTTATAAAATGTATTTTGAAACTCCTTCCGTTTGAAAGAAAATATTAAATTCCGCTGTATTTTTAATTGTAACGGGTCAGGGTGTCACATTTGGTGGTATCAGAGCGGTGTTCTTCGGACCAATGCATATGACTTCGTCTACTTTCAACTGTCCGGGTATGTTTTCTTGCATCTATCCATTGTTATATATATTGATTGGTGTCTTGTGAGCAATTGTAGAGTATGCCTCCTAAGCGTAAGGCGGCAGAGGGTGAGGATAGTTCTTCCTCGAGAGTTGTCGACGAGTTCGGCAAGTTGCTTAAGGAGCAGGCTAAGGTGCATAGCGATCAGATTCAGCAGTTGCTCCGATTGCAAGGAGCAGGTCAGGGTCGAGGCCAAGTAAGAGGTCAGGTTGCTCAGGCTGTTGGCACTGATGCCGTCTTTTCTGCTTTCAAGAGGATGGATCCACCGGAATTCGCAGGTAGCACCGATCCTCTAGTTGCTGTCGAGTGGGTCAAGGCGCTTGAAGCTATCTTCGATCATCTCCAGTATGAGGACAAAGACAGGATTAGTTGTGCCATTTTCATGTTGGTTAAGGCTGCCCGCATTTGGTGGAATGCGACGAAGGTTGGAGTTGATGTTGCAACACTAAAGTGGTCAGAGTTCACTGACTTGTTCTACGACAAGTATTTCCCCGACGCACTTCGAGCGAGGAAGGTTACGGAGTTCTTGGAACTTCGACAGGGGAGCTTGGATGTTGGCCAGTATATCCTGAAGTTTGAGGAGGGTTGCCTATTTGCTCCGTATATTGCTTCGAACGACAAGGACAAGGGCGCTCATTTCATTCGAGGCCTTAGAGCTGAGATTCGTCGTGATATCAACATGTCCAAGGCTGTTACTTTCAAGGAGATTGTGTCCAAAGCATTGTTGGCCGAGCAAGACGAGAAGGATATCGCCAGGGAGAGGCAGGAGAGACACCAGGCCATTGCTCAGAGAGGCCAGGGTTTGAATCAGAGGGGCAGGGATCGTTTCAAGGGCAAGGGCAAGATGGAGCCGAGTTCTAGACCACCGCCAGTTCCATTTGATCCCGAGAAGCCACTGTGTCCAAAGTGTGGTAAGCATCATCGAGGAGAGTGCAGATTGGGCACTCATACTTGTTTTCGTTGTGGCGCGGCGGGCCACGTTGCTAGGAATTGCCCGAGGGGAGATAGCCAAGGGAAGGTGCAGGGTCGTATCTTTGCGATGACCAAGGAAGGTATTAATCGTGATTCTTCATTGATCTCTAGTACTATTTTGATTTCAGGCAGAGTAGCTACTACTTTGATTGATACTGGTGCTACTCATTCTTTTATGTCTGAATTATTTTTGAGATCTTTGGGTATAGTTCCTTCTGTTCTTCCCCTCCAGCTTAATGTTGTTTTACCTTCGGGGGATGTCTTGTGCCCGACATCAATTGTCTTTGCGTGCCCTGTTCGTATGGAGGAGCGAGTTGTATTCGCTGATTTGATTGTTATCCCTATGGTTGCCTTCGATGTTATTCTTGGCATGGATTGGCTTTCGACTTACCGTGCAATTATCGATTGTATTGCTAAGAAGGTGACTTTTGCAGATGATGGCCAGGGAGGAGCGCTCGCCAGCACAGGTACTTCGCTGGTCCTTCCTTTTATTTCTTGCTTTGAGGCTGAGAGATTGTTGTGTAGAGGTTGCGATGGGTTTCTTGCTTCTATTGTGGATGTTGATAGATTGATTAAGTTGAATGTAGATGATATTGATGTGGTGAGGGAGTTTGCTGATGTGTTTGAGGATGATGTTCCGGGTTTGCCACCGGACAGAGATGTTGAATTCGTGATCGATTTAGCTCCAGGTACGGTTCCTATTTCTAAGGCTCCGTACCGGATGGCCCCTACCGAGATGAAGGAGTTGAAGACTCAGTTGCAGGATCTTTTAGACAAGGGCTTTATTCGTCCGAGTTCTTCGCCTTGGGGAGCTCCGGTTCTATTTGTCAAGAAGAAGGATGGTTCTTTGCGACTGTGTATCGACTACAGGGAGCTTAACAAAGTAACTGTCAAGAACAAGTATCCGTTGCCTCGGATAGATGATTTGTTTGATCAGCTCCATGGTGCTACTATGTTCTCGAAGATTGATCTTCGGTCTGGCTACTATCAGTTGAAGGTTAGGGAGTCTGATATCCCTAAGACAGCTTTCCGGACCAGGTACGGTCACTATGAGTTTCTTGTCATGTCTTTTGGTTTGACCAATGCCCCTTCAGTCTTCATGGATCTGATGAACCGTGTGTTCAAGCCTTATCTGGATAGCTTCGTCATTGTTTTCATCGACGATATCTTGATCTATTCCAAATCCAGAGAGCTTCATGCAGAGCATCTCAGAGTGGTGCTTCAGTTGTTGCGAGAGAAGAGGTTGTTTGCCAAGTTGAAGAAGTGTGAGTTTTGGTTGGATCAGATTTCTTTTCTAGGCCATGTGGTTTCGAGAGATGGCATTGCTGTTGATCCGTTGAAGATAGAGGCGATTCGGAGTTGGCCTATTCCTACCACTGTTTCTGAGGTACGCAGTTTCCTTGGTTTGGCGGGTTACTATCGTCGTTTCATTTCAGGTTTCTCCAAGATTGCCCTGCCATTGTCCAATCTGACGAGGAAGACTGTGAAGTTCGAGTGGTCTATCGATTGCCAGAGTGCATTTCAGGAGTTGAAGGACAGATTGATGACAGCTCCTGTTCTTTCTTTGCCCAGTGGTTCAGAGGATTTTGTGGTCTATACCGATGCGTCGAAGAGAGGCCTTGGTGCAGTGTTGATGCAGCGAGGTAAGGTCATTGCCTATGCTTCTCGCCAGTTGAAGGATTATGAGAAGAATTATCCGACGCACGATTTGGAGCTTGCAGCTGTGGTTTTCGCCCTTAAGATTTGGAGACATTATCTGTATGGCGAAAAGTGTGAGATCTTCACAGACCACAAGAGTTTGAAGTATCTGTTCTCGCAGAAAGAGCTCAATATGCGACAGAGGAGGTGGTTAGAGCTTGTCAAGGATTACGATGTGACTATCAGTTATCACCCAGGGAAGGCGAATGTTGTGGCTGATGCTTTGAGCCGCAAGTCGAGTGCTTCATTGAGTTCTTTGATTCAGAGACCATTGTTGATGGATTTGCAGAGAGAGGAGATTGATCTGGTGATTCCAGGGACCATTGCTCGCTTTTCAGCGTTGGTCATTCGACCTACATTGACGGACAGGATCCGTAGAGAGCAGTCGACTGATGTTCAGTTGGCAGAGTTGAGAGCTAGAGCCGAGGCTAGAGGGAATTCAGAGTTTAGTCTGAATGGTGATGATTTGGTAACTTTCAGAGGCCGCATTTGTGTTCCTTCTGGCGACGATATTCGTAGAGATGTCTTGACAGAGGCTCATACCGCACCTTATTCGATTCATCCAGGCAGTACGAAGATGTATCAGGATCTTCGTCGACTCTACTGGTGGCCAGGTATGAAGAGAGATATTGCTTTGTTCATTTCTCAGTGCCTTACTTGTCAGCAGGTAAAGATTGAGCACCAGAGACCTGCTGGGACATTGCTTTCTTTGCCGATTCCTCAGTGGAAGTGGGAGCATATCACTATGGATTTCGTGACTGGTTTACCCAGGACGCAGAAGGGTTTCAATTCCATTTGGGTTATTGTTGATAGATTGACCAAGTCAGCGCACTTTCTCCCAGTCAAGACGACGTATTCGATGTCTCAGTATGCCGAGGATTACATTGCAGAGATTGTTAGACTTCATGGGGTTCCTGTGTCGATCGTGTCTGATCGTGACCCTAGATTTACCTCAGAGTTCTGGAAGAGTTTGCACAGAGCTATGGGTTCTCGTTTAGCTTTCAGTACAGCTTATCATCCTCAGAGCGACGGTCAGTCAGAGAGAGTCATTCAGATTCTGGAGGATATGCTCAGAGCTTGTACTATTGACTATTCTGGTAGCTGGGATTCCAAGTTGCCTCTTGTGGAGTTCACGTACAACAATAGCTACCAGGCGACGATTGGCATGGCACCGTATGAGGCACTTTATGGCAGGAAGTGCAGATCTCCTTTGTTTTGGGATGAGGTTGGTGAGAGGAAGATGTTGGGTCCCGAGTTGGTCCAACAGACTGCCGATGTTGTTGCAGTTATCAGAGAGAGGATGAAGACTGCTCAGTCCAGACAGAAGAGCTATGCAGACGTTCGTCGTAGACCTTTGCAGTTCGAGGTTGGCGATCATGTTTTTCTGAAGATAGCACCTCTCAAGGGTGTGATGCGATTTGGCAAGAAGGGCAAGTTGAGCCCTAGATTCATTGGTCCATTCGAGATATTGGACAGAGTGGGTGACCGAGCCTACAGATTAGCCCTACCGCCCGATCTTGACAGAGTCCATAATGTGTTTCACGTATCGATGCTCAGGAAGTATATTGCAGATCCTTCCCATGTTCTTCGCCATGAGCCATTGGACTTGACGCCGAGTCTGACTTACCATGAGATTCCGATTCAGATTCTGGATCGCACAGTTAGAGTTCTGAGGAACAAAGAGATCGGCATCGTTAAAGTCCTTTGGAGGAACCATTTGATTGAGGAGGCTACGTGGGAACCAGAGACTGAGATGAGAGAGAGGTATCCTGAGTTGTTCGTGCCGTGACGTCAATTTCGAGGACGAAATTCCTCTAAGGAGGGGAGATTGTAATAGCCGAGCCCGGTGTACGGTACTGTTTAAGCTTTATTGTGTTAATTGGGTTTTGTGATTAGATGATTATAGTTGTGTTTTGGGCTATAGTATTATTGGTTATTATTTATTCGAGGTGTTAGTTGGTGTTGATTGTTCGTTTCAGCGTTTCGAATCGATTTTAGTTGTTTTGTTACTGTTCATTGCCGTGAGTAGAGTGCACCCGCGCTCTTAGATGAGTGCCCCCGCGGTGTACTATTCATGATTTTGGATTTGGAGGGCCGTGGCATCACCGCACCCGCGGCAGTGCAAGGACTGCACCCGCGATGAGACCGCACCCGCGGTATTTGTAGCACCGCACCCGCGGTGTTCGTGCATGGGATTTATTTTGGTTGCCGTGAGCTTAGCGCACCCGCGGTGCTTGTGTGACCGCACCCGCGGTGTAAGTATGGGCGAGATATTTAGCTACTTTTTGGGAGTTGTTGGCCATACCTACCTTATCTTCTTCCTTCCATTCTCGATATTCTCTCAATTCTTAAGGGTTTTCATCCATTTCTTTAGCTCCTACCTTTGATTCTTGGAGTTATTTGGATTTCCGACTTGAGATCATCGTTCTCCGTGGTATAAGGAAGCTTAGGTAAGTTTTTGGTGCGATTCTAATGAGGTTTCGAGTTAAGGGTTATTTTGGATTTGATGTTTTGATGGTTCTATGGATTATTTAGCATGGACTCTTGGATTTAGTCTTGATATTGGTGTTATTTATGGATTATTGTTGTAGGTGGTGTACCAAGAGTATAGTTGGAGGTGTTCTATTGGTTTGTAAGTGGAATTTCATCCCTTGTGCTCACATGATATTATATGTATTGTGTTTTAAAGGTTTCAAAGTGTTATTCCCTTCCATTGATCCATTGTTATGTATTGATTTCATTGATTATCTATTGGAGGCATTGATGTCTCACTATTGTTAAAAAGGGAATACAAGAGATATTATGAGATTGCGAAACGACGGCTTTAAATGTTATTGAGAATTCAAATGTTTTATTGGATTGATTAATCATAGCCATAGCATTGCATGCAATTAGATGATCATCGACCATAGGCTTTTATCCCCTCACAGTTATCGATTTATATCGATGGGATATTGGCAACCACAGTCACAGATACTATTGATATCAATCCAACCATAGAAAAGAGAAATACCATCGTATTGCTATCTATTGCTATTGCTATTGCTACAGTTATTGCTACGTTATTCATGTTTCAGAGTCGATGGTATTTATGATTTAAAAGCCATGTTTTACAGAGTATACTATGTATCATTGCTATGTAAGAGTTCCACTTGCTGAGATTTATTCTCATTTCAGTTATTTTCATGTGATGCAGATAAGAGCGACGGACCGGGACGTTGACTGTGGATGGGGGTCATATGCATGCACCGTTGGAAGGATGATTTTGATGGCATGATCATAGGACTGATGTTTTGTATTTTGTTATACCTTTTGAATGATCATGTATTTATTTTGGTTGTAAAATGTTTAAAGAAAATGTATTTTTAAACTCCTTCCATATTTTAAAGAAAATTATTTTTATTCCGCTGCGTATTTTATTTAAAGAGGTCAGGGGTGTCACAAAAATTGTTGTTTTCTACTACTTCTCATCCTCAAACGGATGGACAAACTGAAGTTGTCAATAAAACTTTGGGAACACTTTTGCGTTCTATTCTTAAAAAGAACTTGGATTGACATTTCTATGGACTTTATTTTGGGGTTGCCTAGGACTAAGAAGGGCCTCGATTCTATTTTTGTTATTGTCGATAGATTCTCAAAGATGGCACATTTTGTAGCTTGTCATAAAACCGATGATGCTTCAAACATTGTGGATTTGTTCTTTAGAGAAGTCGTTAAGTTGCATGGCATGCCTAGGACTATTGATTCTGGTCGCGATGTTAAATTCTTGAGTAACTTTTGGAAGACTTTATGGGCTAAACTTGGCACAAAATTGTTGTTTTCTACTACTTGTCATCCTCAAACGGATGGAAAAACTGAAGTTGTCAATAGAACTTTGGGAACACTTTTGCGTGCTATTCTTAAAAAGAACTTGAATTGAAATTTCTATGGACTTTATTTCGGGGTTGCCTAGGACTAAGAAGGGGAGGGATTCTATTTTTGTTGTTGTGGATAGATTCTCAAAGATGACACAATTTATAGCTTGTCATAAAATCGATGATGCTTCATACAATGCGGATTTGTTCTTTAGAGAAGTCGTTAGGTTGCATGGCATGCCTAGGACTATTGTTTCTGGTCGCGATGTTAAATTCTTTAGTTACTTTTGGAAGACTTTATAGGCTAAACTTGACAAAAATTGTTGTTTTCTACTACTTGTCATCCTCAAACGGATGGACAAACTGAAGTTGTCAATAGAACTCTAGGAACACTTTTGCGAGCTATTCTTAAAAAGAACTTGGATTGACATTTCTATGGACTTTATTTTGGGGTTCCCTAAGACGAAGAAGGGGAGGGATTCTATTTTTGTTGTTGTGGATAGATTCTCTAAGATGGCACATTTTATAGGTTGTCATAAAACCGATGATGCTTCAAACTTTGCAGATTTGTTCTTTAGAGAAGTCGTTAGGTTGCATGGCATGCCTAGGACTATTGTTTCTGGTCGCGATGTTAAATTCTTTAGTTACTATTGAAAGACTTTATGGGCTAAACTTGGCAAAAAAATGTTGTTTTCTACTACTTGTCATCCTCAAACGGATGGACAAACTGAAGTTGTCAATAGAACTTTGGGAACACTTTTGCGTGCTATTCTTAAAAAGAACTTGGATTGACATTTCTATGGACTTTATTTTGGGGTTGCCTAGGACTAAGAAGGGGAGGGATTCTATTTTTATTGTTGTGGATAGATTCTCTAAGATGGCACATTTTATAGCTTGTCATAAAACCGATGATGCTTCAAACATTGCGGATATGTTCTTTAGAGAAGTCGTTAGGTTGCATGGCATGCCTAGGACTATTGTTTCTGATCGCGATGTTAAATTCTTGAGTTACTTTTGGAAGACTTTATGGGCTAAACTTGGCACAAAATTGTTGTTTTCTACTACTTGTCATCCTCAAACGGATGGACAAACTGAAGTTGTCAATAGAACTTTGGGAACACTTTGCGTGCTATTCTTAAAAAGAACTTGGATTGACATTTCTATGGACTTTATTTTGGGGTTGCCTAGGACTAAGAAGGGGAGGGATTCTATTTTTGTTGTTGTGGATAGATTCTCTAAGATGGCACATTTTATAGCTTGTCATAAAACCGATGATGCTTCAAACATTGCGGATTTGTTCTTTAGAGAAGTCGTTAGGTTGCATGGCATGCCTAGGACTATTGTTTCTGGTCGCGATGTTAAATTCTTTAGTTACTATTGGAAGACTTTATGGGCTAAACTTGGCACAAAATTGTTGTTTTCTACTACTTGTCATCCTCAAACGGATGGACAAACTGAAGTTGTCAATAGAACTTTGGGAACACTTTTGCGTGCTATTCTTAAAAAGAACTTGGATTGACATTTCTATGGACTTTATTTTGGGGTTGCCTAGGACTAAGAAGGGGAGGGATTCTATTTTTGTTGTTGTGGATAGATTCTCTAAGATGGCACATTTTATAGCTTGTCATAAAACCGATGATGCTTCAAACATTGCGGATTTGTTCTTTAGAGAAGTCGTTAGGTTGCATGGCGTGCCTAGGACTATTGTTTCTGATCGCGATGTTAAATTCTTGAGTTACTTTTGGAAGACTTTATGGGCTAAACTTGGCACAAAATTGTTGTTTTCTACTACTTGTCATCCTCAAACGGATGGACAAACTGAAGTTGTCAATAGAACTTTGGGAACACTTTTGCGTGCTATTCTTAAAAAGAACTTGGATTGACATTTCTATGGACTTTATTTTGGGGTTGCCTAGGACTAAGAAGGGGAGGGATTCTATTTTTGTTGTTGTGGATAGATTCTCTAAGATGGCACATTTTATAGCTTGTCATAAAACCGATGATGCTTCAAACATTGCAGATTTGTTCTTTAGAGAAGTCGTTAGGTTGCATGGCATGCCTAGGACTATTGTTTCTGGTCGCGATGTTAAATTCTTTAGTTACTATTGGAAGACTTTATGGGCTAAACTTGGCACAAAATTGTTGTTTTCTACTACTTGTCATCCTCAAACGGATGGACAAACTGAAGTTGTCAATAGAAACTTTGGGAACACTTTTGCGTGCTATTCTTAAAAAGAACTTGGATTGACATTTCTATGGACTTTATTTTGGGGTTGCCTAGGACTAAGAAGGGGAGGGATTCTATTTTTATTGTTGTGGATAGATTCTCTAAGATGGCACATTTTATAGCTTGTCATAAAACCGATGATGCTTCAAACATTGCGGATATGTTCTTTAGAGAAGTCGTTAGGTTGCATGGCGTGCCTAGGACTATTGTTTCTGATCGCGATGTTAAATTCTTGAGTTACTTTTGGAAGACTTTATGGGCTAAACTTGGCACAAAATTGTTGTTTTCTACTACTTGTCATCCTCAAACGGATGGACAAACTGAAGTTGTCAATAGAACTTTGGGAACACTTTGCGTGCTATTCTTAAAAAGAACTTGGATTGACATTTCTATGGACTTTATTTTGGGGTTGCCTAGACGAAGAAGGGGAGGGATTCTATTTTTGTTGTTGTGGATAGATTCTCTAAGATGGCACATTTTATAGCTTGTCATAAAACCGATGATGCTTCAAACATTGCAGATTTGTTCTTTAGAGAAGTCGTTAGGTTGCATGGCATGCCTAGGACTATTGTTTCTGGTCGCGATGTTAAATTCTTGAGTTACTATTGGAAGACTTTATGGGCTAAACTTGGCACAAAATTGTTGTTTTCTACTACTTGTCATCCTCAAACGGATGGACAAACTGAAGTTGTCAATAGAACTTTGGGAACACTTTTGCGTGCTATTCTTAAAAAGAACTTGGATTGACATTTCTATGGACTTTATTTTGGGGTTGCCTAGGACTAAGAAGGGGAGGGATTCTATTTTTGTTGTTGTGGATAGATTCTCTAAGATGGCACATTTTATAGCTTGTCATAAAACCGATGATGCTTCAAACATTGCGGATATGTTCTTTAGAGAAGTCGTTAGGTTGCATGGCATGCCTAGGACTATTGTTTCTGATCGCGATGTTAAATTCTTGAGTTACTTTTGGAAGACTTTATGGGCTAAACTTGGCACAAAATTGTTGTTTTCTACTACTTGTCATCCTCAAACGGATGGACAAACTGAAGTTGTCAATAAAACTTTGGGAACACTTTTGCGTGCTATTCTTAAAAAGAACTTGGATTGACATTTCTATGGACTTTATTTTGGGGTCGCCTAGGACTAAGAAGGGGAGGGATTCTATTTTTGTTGTTGTGGATAGATTCTCTAAGATGGCACATTTTATAGCTTGTCATAAAACCGATGATGCTTCAAACATTGCGGATTTGTTCTTTAGAGAAGTCGTTAGGTTGCATGGCATGCCTAGGACTATTGTTTCTGGTCGCGATGTTAAATTCTTGAGTTACTTTTGGAAGACTTTATGGGCTAAACTTGGCACAAAATTGTTGTTTTCTACTACTTGTCATCCTCAAACGGATGGACAAACTGAAGTTGTCAATAGAACTTTGGGAACACTTTTGCGTGCTATTCTTAAAAAGAACTTGGATTGACATTTCTATGGACTTTATTTTGGGGTTGCCTAGGACTAAGAAGGGGAGGGATTCTATTTTTGTTGTTGTGGATAGATTCTCTAAGATGGCACATTTTATAGCTTGTCATAAAACCGATGATGCTTCAAACATTGCGGATTTGTTCTTTAGAGAAGTCGTTAGGTTGCATGGCATGCCTAGGACTATTGTTTCTGGTCGCGATGTTAAATTCTTGAGTTACTTTTGGAAGACTTTATGGGCTAAACTTGGCACAAAATTGTTGTTTTCTACTACTTGTCATCCTCAAACGGATGGACAAACTGAAGTTGTCAATAAAACTTTGGGAACACTTTTGCGTGCTATTCTTAAAAAGAACTTGGATTGACATTTCTATGGACTTTATTTTGGGGTTGCCTAGGACTAAGAAGGGGAGGGATTCTATTTTTGTTGTTGTGGATAGATTCTCTAAGATGGCACATTTTATAGCTTGTCATAAAACCGATGATGCTTCAAACATTGCGGATTTGTTCTTTAGAGAAGTCGTTAGGTTGCATGGCATGCCTAGGACTATTGTTTCTGGTCGCGATGTTAAATTCTTGAGTTACTTTTGGAAGACTTTATGGGCTAAACTTGGCACAAAATTGTTGTTTTCTACTACTTGTCATCCTCAAACGGATGGACAAACTGAAGTTGTCAATAGAACTTTGGGAACACTTTTGCGTGCTATTCTTAAAAAGAACTTGGATTGACATTTCTATGGACTTTATTTTGGGGTTGCCTAGGACTAAGAAGGGGAGGGATTCTATTTTTGTTGTTGTGGATAGATTCTCTAAGATGGCACATTTTATAGCTTGTCATAAAACCGATGATGCTTCAAACATTGCGGATTTGTTCTTTAGAGAAGTCGTTAGGTTGCATGGCATGCCTAGGACTATTGTTTCTGGTCGCGATGTTAAATTCTTGAGTTACTTTTGGAAGACTTTATGGGCTAAACTTGGCACAAAATTGTTGTTTTCTACTACTTGTCATCCTCAAACGGATGGACAAACTGAAGTTGTCAATAAAACTTTGGGAACACTTTTGCGTGCTATTCTTAAAAAGAACTTGGATTGACATTTCTATGGACTTTATTTTGGGGTTGCCTAGGACTAAGAAGGGGAGGGATTCTATTTTTGTTGTTGTGGATAGATTCTCTAAGATGGCACATTTTATAGCTTGTCATAAAACCGATGATGCTTCAAACATTGCGGATTTGTTCTTTAGAGAAGTCGTTAGGTTGCATGGCATGCCTAGGACTATTGTTCTGGTCGCGATGTTAAATTCTTGAGTTACTTTTGGAAGACTTTATGGGCTAAACTTGGCACAAAATTGTTGTTTTCTACTACTTGTCATCCTCAAACGGATGGACAAACTGAAGTTGTCAATAGAACTTTGGGAACACTTTTGCGTGCTATTCTTAAAAAGAACTTGGATTGACATTTCTATGGACTTTATTTTGGGGTTGCCTAGGACTAAGAAGGGGAGGGATTCTATTTTTGTTGTTGTGGATAGATTCTCTAAGATGGCACATTTTATAGCTTGTCATAAAACCGATGATGCTTCAAACATTGCGGATTTGTTCTTTAGAGAAGTCGTTAGGTTGCATGGCAGTGCCTAGGACTATTGTTTCTGGTCGCGATGTTAAATTCTTGAGTTACTTTTGGAAGACTTTATGGGCTAAACTTGGCACAAAATTGTTGTTTTCTACTACTTGTCATCCTCAAACGGATGGACAAACTGAAGTTGTCAATAGAACTTTGGGAACACTTTGCGTGCTATTCTTAAAAAGAACTTGGATTGACATTTCTATGGAACTTTATTTTGGGTTGCCTAGGACTAAGAAGGGGAGGGATTCTATTTTTGTTGTTGTGGATAGATTCTCTAAGATGGCACATTTTATAGCTTGTCATAAAACCGATGATGCTTCAAACATTGCGGATTTGTTCTTTAGAGAAGTCGTTAGGTTGCATGGAGTGCCTAGGACTATTGTTTCTGGTCGCGATGTTAAATTCTTGAGTTACTTTGGAAGACTTTATGGGCTAAACTTGGCACAAAATTGTTTTTTCAACTACTTGTCATCCTCAAACGGATGGACAAACTGAAGTTGTCAATAGAACTTTGGGAACCACTTTTGCGTGCTATTTTAAAGAACTTGGGTTGACATTTCTATGGACTTTATTTCGGGGTTGCCTCGGACTAAGGGAAGGGGAGGGATCTATTTTTTTTGTTGGGATAGATTCTCCAAAGCTGGCCACATTTTTATAGCTTGTCGTAAAACCGATGATGCTTCATACAATGCGTATTTATTTGTTCTTTCGGAGAAGTCGTTAGGTTGCATGGCATGCCTAGGATATTGGTTTCTGGTCTCGATGTTAAACTTTTAGTTACTTTTGAAGGACTTTATGGGCTAAACTTGGCAAAAAATGTTGTTTTCTACATGTCATCCTCAAACGGAATGGACAACTGACGTTTCAATAAAACTTTGGGAACATGAATAACGTAGCAATAACTGTAGCAATAGCAATAGCAATAGATAGCAATACGATGGTATTTCTCTTTTCCTATGGTTGGATTGATATCAATGTATCTTGACTGTGGTTGCCAATATCCCATCGATATAAATCGATAACTGTGAGGGGATAAAGCCTATGGTCGATGATCATCTAATTGCATGCAATGCTATGGCTATGATAATCAATCCAATAAAACATTTGAATTCCAATAGCATTTAAGGCCGTCGTTTCGCAATCTCATAATATCTCTTGTATTCCCTTTTAACAATGGAGACATCAATGCCTCCAATAGATAATCATGAAATAATACATACAATGGATCAATGGAAGGAATAACACTTTGAAACCTTTAAAACACAATACATATATATCATGTGAGCAAAAGGATAAATTCCACTTACAAACCAATAGAACACCTCCAACTATACTCTTGGTACACCACCTACAACAATAATCCATAAATAACACCAATATCAACTAAATCCCAGTCAGCCAAATAATCCATAACACTCAAACATCAAATCCAAAATAACCCTTAACTCAAACCTCATTAGAATCGCACCAAAAAACTTACCTAAGCTTCCTTATACCACGGGAACGATGATCTCAATCGGAAATCAAACAAACCAAGAATCAAGGTAGGAAGCAAAAGAAAATGGATGAAACCCTTGAATGGGAGAAAATCGGAATGGAAGGAAAGGATAAGGTAGGGCCAACAACTCCAAAAAGACTTAAAAACTCGCCCATACTCAACACCGCGGGTGCGGTCACACAAGCACCGCGGGTGCGCATGCTCACGGCAACCAAAATACCCATCACGCACCGCGGTGCGGTGCTACAATACCGGGGTGCGGTTCACAGCCCGGGTGCGTCCTGCACTGCCGCGGGTGGCGGTATGCCACGGCCCTCAAAATCAAAATATGAATAGTACACCACGCGGGGCACTCATCAGAGCGCGGGTGCACTCTAACTCACGGCCTAAAACTTGGCACAAATTGTTTTTTTCTACGCTTTGTTCATCCTCCAACGGGAATGACAAACTGAAGTTGTCAATCGAACTTTGGGAACACTTTGCGTGCATTTAAAGAAACTTGGTGGATTGACATTTCTATGGACTTTATTTCGTGGGTTGGCAAGATCTAAGCAGGGGAGGATTCTAGTTTGTTGTTGTGGATAGATTCTCTAAGATGGTACATTATTATAGCTTCTCAGTAAAACCGATGATGCTTCAAACATTGCGGAATTTGTTCTTTAGAGAAGTCGTTAGGTTGCATGGCATGCCTAGGACTATTGTTTCTGGTCGCGATGTTAAATTCTTTAGTACTTTTGGAAGACTTTATGGGCTAAACTTGGCACAAAATTGTTGTTTTCTACTACTTGTCATCCTCAAACGGATGGACAAACTGAAGTTTTCAATAAAACTTTGGGAACACTTTTGCGTGCTATTCTTAAAAAGAACTTGGATTGACATTTCTATGGACTTTATTTGGGGTTGCCTAGGACTAAGAAGGGGAGGGATTCTATTTTTGTTGTTGTGGATAGATTCTCTAAGATGGCCACATTTTATAGCTTGTCATAAAACCGATGATGCTTCAAACATTGCGGATTTGTTCTTTAGAGAAGTCGTTAGGTTGCATGGCATGCCTAGGACTAGTTGTTTCTGGTCGCGATGTTAAATTCTTGAGTTACTTTGGAAGACTTTATGGGCTAAACTTGGCACAAAATTGTTGTTTTCTACTACTTGTCATCCTCAAACGGATGGACAAACTGAAGTTGTCAATAGAACTTTGGGAACACTTTTGCGTGCTATTCTTAAAAAGAACTTGGATTGACATTTCTATGGACTTTATTTTGGGGTTGCCTAGGACTAAGAAGGGGAGGGATTCTATTTTTGTTGTTGTGGATAGATTCTCTAAGATGGCACATTTATAGCTTGTCATAAAACCGATGATGCTTCAAACAGCGATTTGTTCTTTAGAGAAGTCGTTGGTTGCATGGAGTGCCTAGGACTATTGTTTTTCTGTCGCGATGTTAAATTCTTGAGTTACTTTTGGAAGACTTTATGGGCTAAACTTGGCACAAAATTGTTGTTTTCTACTACTTGTCATCCTCAAACGGATGGACAACTGAATGTTGTCAATAAACTTGGGAACACTTGGCGTGCTATTCTTAAAAAGAACTTGATTGACATTTCTATGGACTTTATTTTGGGGTCGCCTAA